>NC_090061.1:7102599-7332614 GCF_038355195.1 Osmerus mordax
TTCCAGACGCTCTTTCATAATGTCATTGTGCCACCGCATTAAATTTCACATCCCTCTCCTGCTAATTCTAAAACCCATTCTAATCCGTCAATGATTGATTCTGCATTTGTTCTAATAAACGTTCGCAAGGGTTTTTGATTTCCACAAATTACACGGTGCATGTAAAAACCACTCAATCTATATTTAATAACATGCACAGACTTTCGTATGTAAATCCAGTTGGGCTGTATATTTAGTGTAATGACACGGTAGGTAGGAGTGCATGGGCGGTTCTGAGGCTGAGAACTGTGTAATTACAGTATGCATGGTGACTAACAGGCCACAGGGGAGGGATCCATTAGCTAGCATTAGCTGTGGATGGCTAGTCTGGCTCCCGGACAAAGGCTGACTGACCCTGCACTGACATCGTGGGGGGGCAAGGGGGCTGGAAGGTAGTACTTCTGCCCTTTTAGTTACACACAAACATGCACTGGAACCCACACACAAAGGTGAAAGGGCACTTTAGTCTAACCCCTGCTTTGCTTGTACACGACTACTTTGGGTAAAGTAGTTGAGTTGGATCAAAAATTATGTCCTATCCAACTTACATTCTCCACCCAGAGTTCCAGCTCTTACCGTCTAGTTGAAGATTCAGGGTTCCCAAGAGCATGCTGGACCATTCGAAACATTCATTCCTGTCTCTGTCCATCAAGCTTCTTAACACTAACATGTAATGCAGATGTTGGACATGAGGGTTGTGCAATATGTCGCCACTGTACTGTCAAGATGTTGATGTGTGTTTCTATCTTCTTCTGTGGAACTAAAGGACATTCAAGTATCTTATCAGTCGCCTCTTACACCACTCCGCCCCCGTGAACTTCACCTTGCAGGAAGTGGAGGCTCCAGTAAACCTTAAGGCAGTGCTGCTCTTTGCGAATGCCTCGATGGCACTTGCAGCCCAGCAGGAGTCGGTCGCTGTGCAGGGAAACCAGGGCCTCCAGGCACTCCAGGCGGTCCTCACTGCCAGGCGAGGACACTGCCCGGTCAGACGCACATCCCTCCAGGGTCTGGTATAAGGCTTCGCACTGGGGGTCAGCCAGGCAGACCTGCTTTGCCTCCAGACAGTTTGTCTTAGGCAGGGAGGGTTCCGCACCTGGGGAAGGAAGAGGGGGAGGACAGGTTAAATAGGGTGTAGGGGGTTGAGTCATGTGATACAGGTCAAGTATCAGGTCAGCCATTGTAGAAGTCGAGCCAGATTAAGTGGGGGATGTGTATCCGACCCAATCAACCAGCTCTTGCAGTCTCGTCTGTCCTGCTAGGCCTAATAGCTGTATGTGGAAGTTGTCTGTGTACTCTGACCACTTTCCCCAATGTGAATCAACCTATTGATGTAGACAAAGGTGTCATACTGAACTCATCTCACTGTCCAGATTCATAAAAGTTACTCAAGCTCAAGTACTAAAAGCCTTCCATGTAAACTTACATTTGTTCGTGTGTGCGATTTCCACAGTAAATGGAATACAAAAAGAGACCATTTTGGATCTGACTCCTTTTGTGATGAATTTCTGTTTCATGGTCTTGCAAGGCACTTGGCTGAGTAAATCAAAAACATATTTTGTGTGTGTGTGTGTACTTGTGTTTGTGTGAGTTATAGCGTTTGCATAAAAGCTACATCTTACACAGCATGACATTTCAGATTTGTGGCACAGATTTTATTTTATATAGCACAAGGTATTTTGGGCTGTTATTCCTACAATCAATTATACAACAAAAAAAATATCAGGCATAGGCAAACACACACGTGGAAGAGTTGATGTAATGCAATGGAGGGAGGAGAATTTGAAAAGAGAGAGAGAGAGAGAGAGAGAGAGAGAGAGAGAGAGAGAGAGAGAGAGAGAGAGAGAGAGAGAGAGAGAGAGAGAGAGAGAGAGAGAGAGAGAGAGGGTAAGATTGACAAAAAAGGGAGAGTGAAATTAAGGGAAGCAACACTGGGAGACAGGTAGAACACCAGGTTGAGGGAACGTCGGCACACAGAGACACACACCAATCAGAATCTTAGTGGTAAGGACGCACAGTATGAGGTACAATCAGCATGTGCCGAGAATGATGTGCTAAAAATAGCGCACACGCACGGACGCACACAGGTAGACAACAAAACAGGTACACACACAGGTACACAAGAAAACACACACACGGTTGCCCTGAGAAGGACCCTTTCATGTCTGTCATGCTGCGAGGGAGACTAGGAGGCACAGAGACTATCATTATTACAAAAAACACAATACTGCACCACCACAGGAGGGGGCAAAGCAATCTGTCTGAGAAGCAGACAGAAACACACACACACATACACACACACACACAATACAGTGGAGGAATGAAGTGGTTGAAAGAGCATAAGCCGCTTAAAAGAACAGATCAGTAAACTGGATGAAAATTGACTTTCACTACGGATGTGTCTACATACATTATACTTTTTTTTTCGATCACAGGCAGATTGAATTAGCCACAATAAAGTGCGGTTCACGATTGGTTTACGATTAACCAGATTAGTGACCCATATGAGGTTAACAGAATAAAGTCCAATCAAAAGTAGGCCTATTGAGTCATTGGATGAATTTGTTTTGGTGCAGTGGGTCACCCACCCTTGCAGCGTTTCCATTCTATGGTTACTAGCTCCTAGTATGAGCATGTGAGGTGGGATGGATCCAACACAATTTATATTTATATATGTGTTGCTCGGGCTACACTGGCAGGCATCATCCAAACTAATGTGGCCCCTTTAGGAATGATTGAAAATATTCAAATGAAATACACAATCACATGTGAACGAGCTTGGGGGCTGGGGGAGGGGGCATCAAAGCCAACCAGCTATTTGGTTTAAAAGAAAAGGCATAGTCTTCAAATAGCTTAAATCCTCTAGAGGGTATGACAAGAATCAAACACTTTTAGTGGGAAAAGGAATAGGTGTTAGAATTGTGGGATGCTCCCTAAAAGAATCATACTTAGGTCAAATAGTTTCTCCCACTCCCAGGTCTAAGTCCAGTTCTTATGTGTCTCATTATGTCTGCAGATGGGCCAGGAAAGAGCAGAGGCTGACCCCAGTTCAGTTATTATGGGTAGAAGGTAATAGAGTTCATCAGAGTTCCAATCACAGACTTCAGTTTAGCGAGCAGTGAGGTATGACATCATTACCCTGGAGAATAGCAGGATGGGAATATGACAGTGCAAGAGTCTGATTGAGGCCAAGTGTGCAAACACACACACACACACACAGAGACAAGCACACACAGATGCAGTGAAAGACATAGACACACACACAGCCAAAAAGGCATAAGCCCAACACACCATCTGGTGCTTCTGTGTTTGAGTTCCAAATCCCAGTTATCAACAAAACACACATTCGACCCCTAACTACCCCCTGGACGCACACAACCCCTAGACACGCACAAGTCACTCACACATCACACAAAATCACATCTTCTCCCTCTCTCATCTCCGTCCATCTCCCTCACACAGACAACAAAGGCTTCCTGTCAAACACTACACACATGCACAATTACCTAAGGACAATTCCTCCCATGACTAAACAATATTTAACCTTTCCATTGGGTTTATGTGACTGGGAAGCCATAAAGGTGTTTATGTCTGGGTTTTTATCAGTGATTGAACAAATTCCAAAGTCCTGCTGACGCTAAGGACAAGTCGAGTGGGTTAGCCTAGTCCGACTGTCAACACATGTATGTGCGCGGCCCAAAATCTGTCCATCTCTACGGCTAGTACTCAAATACACCTGTACGAGCATCTGTCGGCCAGTCGCACCTGCGCGCCGATAAGACGTCAACCAGTCCCGATGTGTTTGCACACCGGCGCCGGTTGACTGCGCTTCCTCATTGCACAACAACTTCACAATTTATTCTGATCTGCAGTTGGAGGCGAGGTGAATTTATATCGAGATAAAAGGGAAAGAATCAGACACGACCTGAAACTCAATCACAGAAAGGTGTCTGCATAAATTACACGCCTTACAGAAAAAGACAGAGAGAGAGAGAGAGAGAGAGAGAGAGAGAGAGAGAGAGAGAGAGAGAGAGAGAGAGAGAGAGAGAGACAGAGAGAGAGAGACAGAGACAGAGAGACAGCTCTGATATATGACTCGACCCTTGAGAATGTCGCTTACACCAAGACATCAAACACATCAAACATGTAATCATCTATACGGTTAATAAATAAACCTGTCGATGCGAGAAGCTCATATAGCGCAGCAGCAACTGAGAATACAACATTTTTTGGCGTGTCAGTCATGACTCCCATACAAACTGCAGAAGGACAAACGTACAAGGGCCATTCTGTACCTTTTTCCCCACGAAAGACAGAAGTTCCTTCAAGTGTTGTAATAAAGATCAGTGTGCATGCAGGATACAGCTTAGCTACTGTTACGGCCATATCGTTGCAACAAAATAAAAAATAGACACATTGTCCTGGGGAACAAATAGGGTGGTTGTGTTTAAGAGACCCTTTTCTGAAGGTTCGTGACAGGTTGATAAACAATATAAGGATAGGCTACATTAAGAACCTATATTCCCAAATTAATCTTTAATCAAATAGAATATGCTATTTAGGCAAACAAATATACACTATGTCATCTCAAATAATTAAATAAAATCCAACAAAAATTACATAAAAAAGCATCCAAGAAGAAAACTTCTATACTATAATGACCCATTTCACCTTATAAACCCAAACCATACGCTGAATATCACGAGCAGCAATTTGAGTTAGACATTGACAGTCACCAATTGGCTACAGTGACAATAATAGTTATGCCCATTGACTTTGAGTTCTAATGTTTTACCTGAAAGGAATACGGCCAATAACATTCCGAGTAGAAACATCTCTGTCAACAACTCCATCCTGAGGTGTAAAAGGCACCGGGACACGGGATGGTGAGATGGTGAGATTTTGACTTGGCGCACTTGGCCAGTCACCGCGCAGTGCGCCCGCTGACACCGACCAGCCGCTCCGCGTTACATCCACCGGGAGACGAGTCACGATCTATCACGAGCCAAGTAGGTGAAGGTAAAAAGTCTGCTGTCTACAAAAACAATTCCCCAAATAAGTCACAGTCAAACGCGCAATGGACTGCTCGTGCCCTTTGTGTTGTTTCGCAACTGACCGCTCAAACTAGTTAAATTTTAGGTAGTAGGCAAGGCTACCCTTCGGAAGGAAATCGAAGATCATCCCGCCATTATCTCCAGGCTCTCTGGGTAGTGAGAAGTTCGTTTACATGCTGCGAATGTGAGAATAACGGACAAGCAACCGCTTAAAGCCTGTATAAACGCGCTCGTCCTTTCGCCGCGCAAGAGGGGGTTAAATGACAGTTTGAGCACAGCATCAGTTTCACTGACTGAAGTGAGAACTGATGATAGGCTGTGAGGTGCGAGGACGCGACGACTGGGACACATTAGGGTGCCGTGCACACTCCCTCACATATTCCCCCCTGGGAAAAGATTCCATTAGAGATTTCAAGGTAACCATACCCAAGACGGAACTTTGGACATCTATTCCAAATGTTTTAGGACCATGTCTCCGCTAATTAGGCTAATCAAACACTGACTGATCGTATAGTCTAGACTTAATTTACAGCCTTTATAGACTTTGAGCACCTCCGTCCACGTCTTCCTGCAGGGACACTAGAGGATGTAGCTTAGTTATCTCCGGATTAGCATGCCCTTTTTTAAGAACAGCAGAATCCAGTTATTCCATTAAAACGTATTTTACAGGACAACATATAATGGAAAAACATAGCCTAGCCTACAGTCTAATTACTTGGCTACAAATTGACCATTTCATAATATCTTACTTTTATGTTTTCTGCCTGTTTTTCAAAAGGGATATGTCTCCTCCTTTTATCATGTCACTATTTGATCCATCTTTTCAGATAAAATGGATGGAGTTGAAAGTAGTGTGAAATAGGCTGTTGCCAAGACAGTACTTGTAATATATATACAAACACTATCAGATCTCAGATTATTCTTATTTTAAAATCAAGACAAATAGACTAGGCTACATTTCCAAGTTTCCAATTTCTCGCCACTATTTTTTTCCTTTCTCCCATTCATCCATCTAACGTTAACATAACGTACAGCCAGTTCTATCTGTTTGACTTAGTTAGGGGGACCAGATCGAACAACGTATTGATCAGAAAAAGGAAACGTGCTGTTAGAGGAGGGTAGAGATGATTGAGTGAGAGCTGAAGTGGATGTTTAAATGGGAAGGGGGGGGGGGGGCTGTCAAAAGTTTATGACAGGCCAACCATAAACAATCACTGGGGCGTCTATGGAAAGAAAGATCCGGCGTGTTTGAATTATTCACACTTCTTACTAATTGGCAAACTCACCGGCCTGGGAGAAGTCTGAGTTTATAGCACAAAATCTGCATATGCTAATTTGGAGCCTGTCTAGTTGTCTTACTGATCGATTTAAGACGATGGGAAACATAATGACGGGAGTAGGAAGCACAGTTGGTGTTTCTTGTTATTGGTGTTTGGTACACAGCACCATCCATCTCCAATCATCACTAATCAGAATATTCAACCTTCAAGAGGGGAGATACATGAGTATGGTCATGACTATTTATGCAGTTGTCGGCATATATTGTTTTTAACCATCGCCTACCCATTAGGACTGTTTATGCTTCATGTTGATATTCAGTTTTTTCCAGTCTTGATTACAAATTGCCTACAGCAATCAGAAAGGTCATTTCAGTGATGACACCCATATTCTCTGTTTCTCTCTCCTGTATCCTACACACACACACACACACACACACACACACATGTGCACTAACAGCATGGCCCCATCAAACAAATTACACGGCTCTCTGTTCTCCCCAGAGGTCGTATAACCCCACGGCCTGCTGGGTAATCAGTGTTCAGCTAATAAGGCGAGAGCTAACCCTTTTCTAGAACCTTTTGGACAGCGCTGTGGCATTACAATGGACAGGCCAGGACCCTTCTGGATGACCATCTGGCCTCGAAGCCTCATCTCTCCCCCACCTCTGTCTGCAACCTTGTTCTCATTTAATCTTCACCTCTTTTCTGCCCAGTTTCAGCCACAATCTCTATCTTTCTTCTTTGGTCTCTTCTTTCTCTCTTCAATATGGATGTTATTTGCCTTTATTCCGTTCATTCACAATTTGTTAATGCACTAAAAGACAGTCCCAGTGACCCTCACTGCGAACCGTGTATTTCATCACCAGCCAGATGAAAAGGAGTAGTGAAAGATGAAGGGATAGGGTGTGAGAGAGACAGAAAACAAGAGGAACGGGGGTGAATCTCCATACAAGCATGTAATACCAGATATTGTTACGAAATTTCGCAAACAATTTCACACGCAATTTCTCTCTCTCTCTTTCCCTCCATTGCGCTCTCTCTCTTTCTCTCTCTCCCTCGCTTTTGCTTTATATGCTTGTTAGTTCCACTTCAAATGGCAAATGACAAACAATCTAAGCCAGTGATGCGGTAGCTTACCAGTTCAAGGCATCAGAAAAACAAACAATATATTCTTTGAAACTTGCACTAGACTGTCTATAAAAACATGAAAGCGTTACACACACACATACACATCTCAAATAATCATAAGCAAACAATGATGTCCATCTTTCTGTAATAAATATTTATGACATGAAATATCAGACACTTGCTCTTCGTCAGTCTTGCATATAAAAAATGCACTGATGCAATATGTGTTTCATGAATCAACTTATATTGACTTTTAGAGAGTCAGCTTTCAGGAACACTGCACAGCTTTGACAGCCACACACACACACCTCCCTCTTTATCAAACATCTGCTGGTTTGCTGTGGATCACTGTTGGCACAGTGAATGGTCCTGCGTAGCTGCTGGTGAGTGAGCCTTCCGTGTGCGCTACTGGGAACATCGCAAGGCCAGAGAGGGGCAGGGTCTGGGGTCAGGGCTAGGAGGGAGGGAGGGAGGGAGGGAGGGAGGGAGGGAGGGAGGGAGGGAGGGAGGGAGGGAGGGAGGGAGGGAGGGAGGGAGGGAGGGAGGGAGGGAGGGAGGGAGGGAGGGAGGGAGGGAGGGAGGGAGGGAGGGAGGGAGGGAGAAGGTGAGGAGGGAGGGAGGGAGAAGGTGAGGAGGGAGGGAGGGAGGGAGGGAGGGAGGGAGGGAGGGAGGGAGGGAGGGAGGGAGGGAGGGAGGGAGGGAGGGAGGGAGGGAGGGAGGGAGGGAGGGAGGGAGGGAGGGAGGGAGGGAGGGAGGGAGGGAGGGAGGGAGGGAGGGAGGGAGGGAGGGAGGGAGGGAGGGAGGGAGGGAAGGTAAATATTTCCCTTTGAGGTAGAGCCTCCAGACCTAATATTGACTTGCACGCCCGGCTACACGAGCAGGTACAAATTAGCAACAGTACCGAGGGACGCACAATGGAGCAATGACACGCGTTATCACCTGGCTGAATTGGACCGTCTGTTGCAGGGCCAACAAGTACAGAGTCCCTCCTACTGGAGGGAGTGAGAGAAAGAGAAGGGACTGAAGAGGTACTCTCATTGCGAACAGTGGTCCAGCCTTTTACAGGCGACCCATAAATCTGCAAATTTCATCAGCAAAACAACAGGAATCATTTCCCACCAAGCAACCATACTGTGGATTTCTCTTGTAAGACTCAAAATCCAATCTAATACTTCTGCCTTCACAGTTAAAATAAAATACAGGACTGCAGTCTAGTGAGGCAGGGAAGGAAGTGTTCACCACGGCTTCTTCACATGAGGCAGACATCAAGGTCCTGTCATTAGCCAGCCTATACTGTAGGCCTATACGAGCACAGCTGTGCAACGGGAGTCAGATGATTAAAGTGGATTTCAAAGTCTTTTAAGACTATTTGAGGGCTGTAGGATGGGGAGATGACGAGTGATGAGGAGTGACAGCGAACAGATTGCTGCTGCTCCGGGCTAGCCCTCAGGTGAGAGAGGGAGAGGCATGGTCCCCCAATGTTGAGGTGGGGAAGGCGGGGACACAGCTGTGTGTGTCTGTATGTGTGTCAGAGAGAGTTTAAGTGTGTATATGTCTGTTTATTTGGATGTTTGTTGTGTGTCGATGTGTGTGTGGGAAGGTTTGTGTGTGTGTGTGTGTGTGTGTCAGGGCCCTACGGCTCAGGATGTGCTGTCGCAAAGCAGCTGACACTTCTTAGCAACAGAATGACAGCACTTCAGAGACTCATTTGACTCTGGCAAGTACGGGAGACATTCTAGAAACTTCCTCTGAGTGGAAAACTTCTTCCTCAGTTTGACCTAAAGACTGTAGAAACTAGGCTATATGCGTCTCATTAAATTCGATTTTGATACATGTCATAGTTTATATAGACATGGTTCAACGTCAATACGTTTCAGAATTGTTTTTCTTTTTGAGCGTATGTTTGGATGTTTCTAAAATGCTTGAATACTCGAACTCCAGAACTTCCCAATTACAGTTGTAAGTCTGGGACCAACAAAGTTAACATCAATTTCTCATGTTTAACAGTAAACTATAAAGAGAAACATTCAGAATTCAAGCCCCCCTTCCCACACATCTGTCTTGCACTCACCTCCCCACCAAGGACACACACCAGAATACATTAGGTATGTCAGGTTAGGTACACACTTATTTGCAAGCTGAAGGATATACTAACGATTCTTCAAGATGTTGGTTAAGTGTGTGTGTGTGCGTGTGTGTGTGTGTGTGTGTGTGTGTGTGTGTGTGTGTGACCATACAATATAAAGTGTTGACGTGCAGTAGTAGCAGTCATTCAACAAAGTATTCAATGGAAAGGTCACACTCTCACACAAGCACACAACAGAAAAGAAAGGGTGAGAAAGGAGACCCATTATACACACACACACATAAACACATACAGATCCACACTCTGGCTTACTACAACACACACGCGTTCAATCTCCTCCAAATCCACTTCAGGATGGACTCCAGGGAGCACGGTCAATACAAATGTTCGAGACCTTGATGCAAATCTGATTGTCATGAAACAGGGCCGTTATCTGGCCAGGTCTAGATACACTAATTCATTTTGCTACCCAGATACTTGAGGTAAAGCACTCTGTTGGGAACCGTCAGATAGGAAGAAACTGTGTTCCTCCCTTTCTTTATCTCTCCTGTCTCCCAAGCCTCTTGGTCTCATCTGCTCCCCCTGGATCTCTCTCTCTCTCTCTCTCTCTCTCTACATCTACACCTCTTGTTTTACATTTATCCCATTTTCTTTTTTCCTTATAACACTTAATGCAGAGCACCCAGTACCAAAACAGCACACAGTCATAACCACAGTCAGTGTATGTCTATCTTCTAACACCCAGAGATCACAAATAAGATAGCACTTTATTAATCACCAGGCAGGAACATTTGAGTCAGTGAGGCATCAATGAGTGTTTACTCCTTGTTTCCTATCTCCTTCTCTTTCTACTTTCACCTTCTATCAAATGAACTAATTATCAACTGTTTGTGATCCTAACACAGAGGCACACACACAAGGGTGGTCTTGAATAAAACATTTGAGACATGGGCCAAACTGAGTTTTACAGGATGAAAAATGGATGCGTAACAGAGCGCGCCCCTTGAAGTGCAGATGTGATGGGGAAGAGAAAGCAGCGGGAGACTGTCTTTCATAACCACCAGACTCAGAGACAAGAGACCCTAATCCTGTCAGTACCTAGCCTCCAACAGAGCACATCTCACGAAGCGCCGTGACCTTAAACCCAACCCTTGTCTAAAGACACTGCGTTACAGCCAAAACACACTATGCGCACGCATGAGGGTGAGAGGTGGTCTGCTGTGCGTAGAGATTAGGTCAGTTATTCAAGGAGATAAGCTAGGGTAAATAAGAAAATACACACAGCATACCTTGTGGAACACTGACATCTTGCGGAGATGTTGTTAAGCTTCTCACATCCTGATGAGAGTGGGACCACACTTTGTTAGGTGGATTTGTCGAAGTGATTGCCTCCAAAATACAATGGAAAAAGATAGGTCACCAGTGTTTTGATTCAACAGCGCAAAAATGGAAGTGGTGTTCTTTACAAACCATCAATCAAAACTTTTTTTACAAACAACAACTGTTATTGAAAGCCAAACGTGTTCATAGGCCTACGCCCCTATCCAATGACCTCTCGCCGCAATGTCACGGGGTACCATCACTGTGCCGTTTATCAATCTACGAACAATATTCGAGAAACTTGTGATGGATCGCACTGAAAAGGACCAGGTATAGCTTATTAACATAGTATTTATGCTCTGTTTGATAATATCTTGGGCTAGAATTTAATTAGTTGACTCCACGTGTAGCAAGTTGCAACTTTTCAAAAGTTTCACTTAAACGGTTAACGTGGCATGCGCGTAAAAATCTCGTTTGTAAACTAAAAACTAAGATTACTTCATCCAACATGTTATGTTTGTGAATTTAAAGGGAAATCTTTGTTGGACGACTATAGCCTGCCATTGTTCTGAAATAATGCCTACTCTTGGGTTTACGCAAAGTTTATTTTCTTGGCACGTTGTCAGCAAAGTATCTGTAAGGTCTCACGATTCTAATTGAAACTCACGGTCAAGAGTGAGTGATTTAAGACGTTAAACAGACACATGTCCACGCACGGATGTTAACTAATGCTTTGTCACAACTAGGCCAACGTGAAGTTTGACCTAAACACCTCTTTCCCAGGTGCTTATCCCAGAACGACTTAAGTCTCTGGAGATATGGCTGCAACAGACTCATATGAAATTGATCCAGGTGAACGGACAGCGGAGATATGGAGGACCCCCTGATGGTTGGTGTTGTTATGAATTATAAACGATTCTACCAAGTAATGTTTGAAGTAGCGTTTGATAGTTTAAACATTTCCTTATGGCAGCAAAACGCTTTAGTTAAGTGGCTTTCCTTCTCATTACTAATGAAAGCCACACCTGTGTGGGTGATGTTGATGTTTAGCAGGTGTAAGCAATGTGGTAACTTTCCCTCTAATTGGCTGCTTGGAAACTGCCACACAAGATAATTAGTCCTATATAATTCAGTCACTGCCCTTGGAATTGTCTTGTTGTATCACAAGCTTCCAATTGTTCTATACCTGTTGCTTACACCTATTTCCATTGAACTAATAATAAACTACAAGAGTTTGCATTTATTTGGACAATGTTCCAGCCAGTCCCATCTGTTTTCATTTAAAAGCTCTAACTTAATCTAGATAGGCAGGTAAACACATGCTCAAGGCAGACATACACCTGTCCTAAGTGATCTGTTAAATGTCTCCCCCTGGTGGCTACAGTGTGGCACGGCGACCCCCCTGGGTCCGGATGCGAGGTTTTTATCAGTCAGATTCCCAGGGATGTCTATGAAGACCGCCTGATCCCACTGTTCAGCGCTGTGGGCCCGATCTGGGAGTTCCGCCTCATGATGAACTTCAGCGGGCAGAACCGCGGCTTCGCCTACGCCAAGTACGGGAGCCCTGCCCTGGCGGCTGCCGCCATCCGCTCGCTGCACGGCCATGCCCTGGAGCCGGGAGTGCGTCTGAGCGTGCGGCGCAGCACAGAGAAACGGCAGCTGCTGCTGGGGGAGCTGCCCGCCAACACCAGCAGAGAGCAGCTGCTGCAGGTCAGGGACTGTGTGTGTGTGTGTGTGTGTGTGTGTGTGTGTTGGGTGGATCCAAAATCCAAATCTGCAAAATGAAAAGTTTTCAAAAGTGTGTTCCACTGCAGGTGTTGAGGGACTTTACTGAGGGTGTCAAGTGTGTGACCCTGAAGTCGTCGCTCGGGGAGGAGGGCGTGTCTGCCGATGTGGTCTACTTCTCTCATCATTTAGCCTCCATGGCCAAGAAGGTGCTGGTGGAAGGTAGGCTCACTGAGTAGGAACTAAATGCTTTATTTCGGGGGGGGGTCAACAGTATGTACTACCTGCCATTTATACAACTAAGTAACAGAAATGTACTTGAATCAATAACTAGGCTATTTGACAACTGTACTACATTGCTTAGAAATGCATTGAGGCCTTTTTTGCATGCACTTTCGTTGTGTAAAAGTTATGCTCATTATCTTTTTTGGATTTAATGTCCCCCTATTCTGTATCAACCCAGCCTTTAAGAAGCGTTTTGGCCTTTCCATCTCTGTCAAGTGGCTGACCTCAACCAAGTCTAAGCCCAAGACCCCCCCGAGGGTGCCCAAGACCCCGCCATCTCCTTTCAAACTACCCCACCGCACCCTCAACAACAGCCCCCATCTTCCGCTCTTGCCCCCACGGCTCACCCGGCCCCCGTTGCCCCCGGGCTTCTCCCGGGCCGTGGGCAGCCCTGCCCACCTGGCACCTCCGCCACCCCCGCTCTCTCCGTTCCCCGGGCAGGAGCAGGGCAGAGTGGATGCAGTGAGGCTGCTCCAGCAGCTGTGCGAGGCGCACGGGCGCCGGCCTCCCCTGTACGAGCTGCTCTACCAGGACACGGCTCCCGACGGCTTCCTGCGCTTCAGCTACCGGGTGTGTGTGCCGGGGCTGGCTGTGCCGTTCAGCGGGACGGTGCAGACGCTGCCCGGGCCCAGCACCACGGCCGTGCAGGAGGAGGCTCGACGTGCTGCTGCCGAGCAGGTCATCAGGGCCCTCCACAGGATCTAGCGTGATCCCCCTCTCTCATCATTCACCCCCTCGCTGTCAGCAAGGCCAGCTGCTACTGTTTTTATGTTAAATAATGTTTTAATTATGATCTTAATTTGTATGTTGGGTTTCTTCTTCTTTGCATGATGTGACTTTGTAACCACCGTTTTGAATTTGCATGTTTTTCCTGCACTTGGGTTTATTGGTTTCTCCTTTTAATTAAAAAGAGAGATTTATGATGAAAAGCCTTGTTTATTTGTTGATGTGTTCCTTATGTAAAGTCTCAACCCGGCAGGCACTGAGGAGGTTGAGTAGCCTGTGATGTGATTATTTCTAGCAAGTGGTGTTAGTGACGTCACACCCATTCACCAATCTTAAGTAAAACATTTTACCAACTACCCCACCTTTTAACTGCTGAGTGAGAAAGGAATACATATAGAATCCAGTCATTAAGCAGACACACTGGCTGGTTAGATATTGAATTAATCTGTATTTGGGGCTTTGACAGAACAGGCATGTTTATTACAGACACATGAGTCTTAAAGTGAAGAGATCAGACCTAGAGTTGAAGTAAATCTCAAGGTATTCTGATAAACATTAATGGGCAATAGCTAGATATATATCTAGTATATAGTTAGTCCCTCAAACCAGGTCCAACAGGATTATAGTTATTTTCTCCTTTGTACTAAATATTCATTTGAACGCAGGCCAGTCATTGTACTAGGACCGTGGTTGAGGGAACTCAAGTGCAGAAAACAAAGCCTTCATTCTGATTAAGTAGCTCTGTGTTTTTGGATCCATCTGGTGAGGCAGAGTCGAGTTGTTGGGGAAATGTCAGGCTAAACTAGAGAGGTCCTCTTCTTGATCTCCTCCACTAGTTCTGCTCTTGGCACGTCAACCTGTGATACAAACCAGACCCGAGAAGACAGTGTTCAAACTGCAAGGATACAGCACTCAATTCGATCAAGCAACAGTGTGTGTGTTTGTGTGTCACCTCATCTCGGCTTGCGACAGTGCGGAGCTTTACCACCCCGTCCTTGAGCTCCTGCTCTCCCAGGATGGCCACTAGGGGGATCCCCGAGTCCTCGCAGTGCTGCAGCTGGCTCAGCAGCTTGGGATTCTTCTTGTACATCACCTCTGCCTGAACACACACACACACACACGTCAGTCAGAGGCTTATGATACTTCAGCCAGATAATCCAGTTTTGTTGCCCTCTTCCATTCTCACACATTCACACCTTGATGCCAGCGTTCCAGAGCTCGGCGGTGAGTTTGAGCCTCTCCTCCAGAAGGTTCTTCTGTGCAGAAACCACCATGACCTGGGACTCGGTGGTCCTCACCTTCTCAGCTGATGCCTGTGGAGATGCGAGGCGTTGATGATGTGCTCAATCACAGTCTGGGCTAACGATCGATATGTCCGCTAAAAACACTAAGCTTTGGAGAACTGCCACAACCACAAACATTTTGGAACACACTGAATAACCTGAAAGGTATGAATGACCCCCACATACCTACAAACATTACACAAAGAAACAAGGCAAAATGAACCCAAAGTAACAAACAAAACAAAAATAACTGGCCTACAATTAACAAACCCTTAATGTCCTCTAAATCAGCCACCTCCATGCCTCCCCATACCTCTGCCTTCTGCTCCAAGATGGAGAAGACCCTCTCGATGCCAATGCTCACACCCACGCATGGCACCTTCCTGCCCTTGGGGTCGAACATGCCCACAAGGCCGTCGTAGCGCCCGCCGCCCGCTACGCTGCCCACGCTCACAGACCCCTCGTCACCGCCGGCACCGTTCTGCTCTGTGGCCGCGGCAGCTGGCGCCGGTATGGGTCCCGTCTGGGTCAGGAGGGCCTCGTAGATGACGCCTGTGTAGTAGTCCAGCCCCCGCGCCAGGCTGAGGTCAAACACCACCTGGGAGGACGAGAGAGAGACAGGGAGAGAGCAGCTTAAAAGGGGGGAAAGGAGAGGAGGTCCTGAAAGGCATTCGAAAGAGGGGGAGGGAGGTACCAAAAGGTTAGCGGGAGAGTGGATAATAATGTTGGCTGCACGGTGAGAAGGTGGACATGTCATTTCCCCTCCGCTGACCCCTTACCTTGTCTGTGACCTGGAAGAGCTGCAAGAAGCTGAAGAGCTGCTTCATGTCTGTCAGGCCGGCGACTGCCTGCTTGCTCTGAGACATCTTGGGGTCCTGCAGCAGACGCTCTGCCAGGTCCTGCCCCCCTGTGACACGAGCACCAATCACACACTGGGTCAAAGGTTGGGTGGAGCTTACATAAGAATTAATGGCTGATTGAGCTGCGGTTGAATGGTGTCACAGTTGGAACTTATGGTTCCAGTCAATTGGTTCCATTTCTAAATCAAGGGCTCACCAAGTATTTTACAAGAGTATTTGCACGATCCCACTTCCTGCCTCACCCTGCATGCTGACATACTCCCCGATCTGGTCTGCGGCCTCCTCAGACAGGCCTTTCTCCTTCACCATCTCACAGCGCACATCCTCCCATGACATCTGATAGAGAGGAAGGGAGCAGGAGAACAAAAGAGACAGAGATGAGAGTTTGATTTTGTTTACCTTTCAAACCAAAATCCCATGGATGGCTTGATTGGACTGCCATCTCCCAGCGTGCTCAATTGCAGTTGTGTGTGTGTGTGTTACCTTGTCCAGTTTATCCACCGTGGAGCAGATGGTGCGGAACTTGTCGTCGGGGACGCCGCACACGGCAAACATTCCATCAAGGATCCGTCTGTCGTTGACCTGCGGAGAGGGTGGAGGAGTGAGGTGGGAGGACATGGTGTGTGCGTGTGTGAAAGGAGTGTGGGGGTGCAGGGGGAATTCTCACCTTGATGCGGAAGTCTCCTAGGTCCAACTCACTCAGAATCTCGTGGACAATCTTCAGACACTCAGCATCAGGGATCATGGGATCGTATTGCCCTGCAATATCGAAATCCTGGAGGGACATACACAGACAGCAAAAGTTGTGTGAATTCGCTTTAAAACACTAACGTAATATGGCCTACATGTGGTGACAACATACAGCACATAAGTGTTGTCCGATGGGCAAATCGGACAGAGCTTTTGTCATCCGTCACTTACACACTGGTAGAACTCTCTGTAGCGGCCGCGGGTCATTGCGGGGTTGTCACGACGATAGACCTTGGCGATGTGGTAACGCTTGATGTTGGTGATCTTGTTCATTGCCAGGTAACGTGCAAAGGGAACCTGACAGGTGTGGGGTTAAGGGCAGATAATACTAGATAGACTTTCCATCTTCAACAGCGACAATCAAGAAACCAATCTTGTTCTTCCGGAGGTGCCCCAACATAACTTCCAGCGCCCCAATTACAGTCTTAACCACTGGCAGTAGTTTTCTACTGGTCTAGTCAATTTCTATCAACATCGAACTAAAGAGTACTAAGGCAGTGAGCCAGATGTTAATGTTAGGTCTCCAAGGATACAGTGAGGTCATATCGGAGGGACAGCAGCTCGCCACCTTGGTCCTTGAGGTCGTAGATGAGCTTAGAGTCCTCCCCATACTTCCCGGTCAGTGTTTCCTACACACACAGCCACACAGAACAGCTTGAGACGATACCAATGTCATACTTCATGCAACAGCAAGCTGACTTGTCCGTTATCAGATTTAGTTTGCGTGTAAGAGAGAGAGGGTTCAGATGCACCTTCAGTTCAAACACAGGTGTGTCAATGGTTTCTGCTCCGTGGCGTTTGAAGCAGTTAACAATGGTGCTGAAAACCTTCTCTCTGATGGCCATCTGTTTGGGATTGTAGTCCCTCGTGCCCTATAAGGAGAAAGGAAAATTAAAAAAAGAGCCTTATACATTTGTAAATAGTCCCTTTTGTCTCTAGACAAAAATGTGACCACTTTGCATTTACCTTGGCAGTCTTGAGCACAAATTGGTGTTTGCCATCATCTCCTCCAAGCTGAGCCTTCAGCTGCAACAATTTGGCTACTTCCTCATCAATCTGCATCAAGCACACACACACACAAACACTCTCAGACACCATATACTATAACAGGCTTTGAGAAATATGAGAAATCCAAAGCCATCTTTTCTTCAGGTCAGTTCAGGTCATGCTCAACAACCACCCAGCTGAGGCCTACCTGAGACACAGTCATCCCAGACACGGTGCACAGAGAGCGGGTACATAGTGAAGTCCGGTGGCGTGCCAGTCCCATACACACACGCAGGGAGAACATACCCCAAATGTTCATCCCAGAAACAGTGTTCGACAAAAAAAGGGTTTGTTCAGCAGTGCAGCATCATAGCAGAGGCATATTCCAATAGCATTGTTTCATCCCGCCAAGACGTCCAATCACAACAGTTTATGAGTGCCAAACAGGAAGACGTTTCGTCCCCCCAAGCAGAGATTGTCCAGATATATCCATAGAGAGGTAGAGGGTGTTGAGGTAGATGATGATGGAGGTAGAGCCAGGCCAATGTTGTTGTCGTCGGGCAGGAAGAACAGGAGAAAATTGGTGAGCGACCCTAGCACTAGGGAAGTGCAGTACATGACGCATCACAGCATGGAGGATAAAACATGAAAAGCAGGGGTCAAACTAACCAGCCAATCAGAGAACTCAGACAGAAGACTGACTCAGACAGAAGGGGAGGCATGCCGACCCCTACAGCCACACCTGGAAACCACCTGGCTTGTTTTAGATATGAATCCTTCCTTCTTAGTTCTATGCATGATCACAGAACTGACATGAATGGATAGGTGACATATGTGAGGTTAATCACTTGCTTGTATCCCATCTCTCTTACCTGACGTTTTATAGAAATCTAAATGGGCAATGCTGTAAGATAAGATGTTCAGGCACCTAGTACAGGACTATAAAGCTGTCTAGCAAGGGCAACCTGACAGGCGTCACCTGGGTCCAGTCATCTGGCATAACTCTAAACACATCAGCAACAACCAGAAAGAAGAGTTAGCTACATTGACTGGCGCACTTGCTAGCACTAGTCAACGAAGTAATGTTACAAAAAATGCTATATATTGCGTCAGCTGTTAACTTAGCATGTAGGCTACTGTACTGTTGACTTGCTCAATACTGACAGTAATAACTGACGTCTGGTCGTTCTTCACGTTTTACGTCCACCAGTTAACGGTTGCAAACTGTAACATTTCTTATCTGGTCTACACTAACGTTAGTTTTTAAGTTCCCCATCAACCAAAATGTGTATGACCTGACAAGGCAGATACCAGCTAAGGCTAAGCTAATACTATTCCAGGCTAACGTGTATAGCAACGCAAACATTCCTACTGGAATGCTGGTACACGTTCCTGTATGGCCGTTAAACGCCAGCTAACTATTTAAAAATCAGCTGAGGCAGGGCGAGAGTCTATTCAAATCGACGATCATTCATCCAACTCGACTGACATCTAGGCTGGCTACAGCTGCCAGCTTGCCGGTTGCTGCTACAGTACTGCTGCTACTGTTCTGCTAGCACTTGATGGCACATGTGTTCCTGCCAAGGAATCAAGCCAGGCAATGGGCATTTTGCCGTGGCAGAACAATGGAACACAAATGACGCAGATGTGAATACTGACCTGATCTTTGCTAGCTTTTTCTGTCTTTAATTTACGGACGACCTCTCCTTGTGTTTTAATCGCTTCTTGAATCTGCGCTTTGTCGGCCATGGTGGGGATGTAAAGTCGGACGCACTGACTACTCTTCCTTCTCAAGCGGAAGCGAGTCGCTTGCTACCGGGCAGGCTACCTCAGCTCACCATTGAGTGGCGCTGCAAATATAGTTAGAGCTGGCAGAGAGAAATTCTCTACGAAATTGTCTCTATGGCTCTAGCCACGACGAACCACAATTTATTTTCTATGGTAGCCGACATAGAATGGCTCATGGCCATAGTTTTGCTCCAACTACCCACTATTATGTAAAAAGGAATATAATTCATAATTATGACATTATGGTCATGTAGGGGATGTAGCTCAGTGGTAGAGCGCATGCTTTGCATGTATGAGGCCCCGGGTTCAATCCCCGGCATCTCCACATCTTTTGAACATATCCGCAGTTAGTGTTGCTGGATTGGAATAGGTCACTGTCAGACACAGTAAACTCTGTGAATTTAGATTTTAATATGTAAAAAGGAACTGTCTACCATAAGTGTGCCTCTAAAGGATACAGACAGAATTGTGGATAGTGCCAAATGAGAATTCTTTGGAAAAAAACAGCGGGAATTTGATGTATAGCCCAAGATGTTTAATTATTCAGCTTGTCTCCAGAAGCACAATGGGGGTCTGCTAGTGGTTGGGTTACTCTTGCAATATTTGAGTAAAAAACTATATAGGCCTACTCCTCCATTGACACACATAAACACACACACACAGCAGCACGACATGATGCTGGTCGATCACAGCAGATCTATTGTTTAAATGGCCTATAGCAACCACAGGCAACACAGCAACAACATTGCTAGTTCAATTGTTTGCGTGAACTCGTATTTCCAAAGTCTTCAGAAGTGCTGGGGCCCAGAGAAAGAGAGATAGAGAGTTGATGAGGTATGCTGTCATTCCAAACCATCCATGAACAAAAGACTCCATGCAGTGCTATGTTCCCCAAAAAGTGTCCCAGTTGCTAGGGACAACAACAAGTTGGGACCTACAATTGAGGCATTGGGACATTCCCAGAAACACAGCCCTATTCATATATCCACCAAACCCTCCCCCCCCATTCCCCACCACAGGGGTCCAAAAATACAAACTCAGTTTCCCATCTCCCCCCTCCTACACCTCACCTTTGACCCCGTCCAACCACCACATTCATGTGGGTCTGACTTGTCGTCAAGGCGACATTGGAAACTATGTTCCCCACCTAGTCTGGCCCACAGCAAACTTTCTTTAGATTCAAGGCATTTTAACAAAGTCAATAGGAGTAATTGAACGGCAGTGAAGTTAAATGAGGTTGTGTGTGTGTGTGTATGCATGTGGGTGTGTAATGAGTGGAGGTGGTGATGTTGTCATTAGGTGGTATTTCATCCCGTTGTGTCTCTACTGTGACAGGTTGTGATTTGAGTTTACATCAGTGGGATCCAGTTTCTCTAGAAAAACACAGCGGTAGAGTCAAAGTGTGCTGTTTCAATCATACATTACCCTAGGAGGGAGGGAGGGGGGGGGGAGCTAGAGAGTGACATTAAACATCTGGAAATATACTCTAATGCTTCTCTGTCTGCATGTCCTCTCTCTCTTGTCACTCCCCCTGTTCTGTATCTTTCCGTTTTTTTCAGGCAGGTATTTGTGCCCTGCTCTCTCTCTCTCTCTCTCTCTCTCTCTCTGTCTCTTTCTCTGTCTCTCTCTCTCTCACCCACAGAGACTTCCTGAATCGTGTCCAGTGCTCTGGCTATGTTGCTTGCTTCATTTGTGTATTTGACTATTCTATTTCATTGGTTCAAGTTAATCTGCCTCCAGAATGACTTTTGAAGGTCTACCTACTCCATAATCTGGCATCAGTCTGTGATTCTTACCCTGCAACATTTGGCATGATAGCATAAACAATGCACTGACAGAACGAGAGAGAAGAGAGGGCGAGATCAGTTAAAATCTTCATCTTTATTTTTGTAATCCTTTGGTTAAGAGGATTGCATCAAAACGATTCTAGCCAGGCCTCTCACTGTACACACACTAAACATACGGAGCACACACACACACCATCTTTGCTTTTCCACTCTCACTAATCCCACAGGGAAAGCCTTTAGTTACACATTAAAAGTCGGTATATCTCTATACAACATAACCCCAACATCTTCTGAGGCTTAATGGTTGTTTTATCATTTTAGATGCAGGGATTAATTTAGATCATGTATGTTTTCATGTTAGATATCTTTATGTGTATTTTTTTTTAATCTGAGGTGGACAGCAGGACAGTATGTGATGTGAGTGTGCGGGTATGTGTATGTGTGCGGGTATGTGTATGTGTGCGGGTGTGTGTGCCTGTAAGTAAGAGAAGCGGGAGATAAAGAAACTCCAAATTTTCTTAGGGAGTCGAGACATTGATTTACCCTCCATGCACACATATATGTTATACATGCTCACACACACTCACATGTACACACAGATTTGTTGTTGGAGGTTTACAGGGTAGACTATTGAAACATCGTGGGAGGGAGGGTGTGCAATGGGAGGAAATGAGGCGGTAGTGAGGGAGGGAGGGGGGGGTGGGGTGGTGAGGGAGGGAGGGAGGGGGAGGGGGGTGGTGAGGGAGGTACGGGGGAGTGGGTGGGAGAAAAGAAGGGCACATCTGCTCATAGTGAGAGAGAGTGAGAGACAAGGGACACAGCGAAGGAGACACAAGGCAGCAAGGAAGAGGAAGGTAAGCATGGAACCACGGATGTTGAAAATGATTGTGTAAACATTTAGGGTTAGTTGGATACTTATGCACCATGTGACTTTGCACTTTGTTATATTGCCATCGTATTGTTTCTGCATGCAGATTTTTATCAGTTTAAAAGTTTGTCTGCTTGCTTGTCTATGTGTTCATGTGGGTGTGTGTATGCATTGATGTTAGTGTTGTGTGCTCGGCAGCAGGTCTGTAAACCATATTGTGGCATTGTTCATTTGTCAGTGCTTAACCAGATGGTTTTTGAAGTGTGTGTGCACCCCACTACAATTAAAGTATCAAGAATTCAATTCATTAACAGATCTGACCTAAGCACCTACATTACTGCACTAGTCTGTCTTCTATTCTCTCTCTCTACTAAATCCCTCTCTCCCACACTCACTCACTGTACCCCCCCCCCACCCCACCACCTCACCATTCAACCTCAACCTCTCTTAACCAGTTCTCTTTTCCTTTCAATCTCATGATCCCTTTATTCTTATTTTTCATCTGCACAACAGACATCTTTCATTCTATGAGTCCCTTGAGGAATCGACTGAACCCTCTTCCACTTTAATCCCATTACTTTACAACTGTCCTTCTTCCCGCCCTCCCATTTTACCCACTTTCTTTAACTAAATGATGCCAGCTAATTTAATTAAAACTCCACATCCTCTTCAGTATTCCCCTCCCCCCATACACATGCCAACCACACACAGCCCAAACACTTTCCTTCTTTGAAATTAGATCAAGTGTCTTGTACTTGTACACAGACACCCAACACCCATCTCCTCCCTCCCTCCCTCCCTCCCTCCCTCCCTGGGATTTTATGGTAATCTCACTCCATCTCCTGATTGGATGGGTCTTGGACTCATCTGCCTGCTTTACATATCCATGCCTGCCTGGATTACTTTATTGACGTTTCTGTCATTATGACTTTTTATCTGAAATTGGAATTCAGAGTTTTATGTGCTACCTGATTGTACATGTTCTAAAAGTGGGAGTGGGACGTAAATAACAATGTCCCTCAACCACATATATTCCACTGAGGCTTGTGCAGAATGTTGTAATTTGTAAACCCCATTAAATTGTGGATTAAATAGCCCCCCCCACACACACACACACACACACACACACACACGGTTTCAGACAATCATGTATGAAGATGAAATGTATCTCTATGACAGCTTACAGGAATGTTTTCATTGTCCATAGGCACGGGATATATATTATCTGTGGCCGTGTGTTGCTTGCTCCCCCGTGCAGAGTGTTTTACCAGCCACTTGCTCCCGGGAGATTCCGTTCGTGTGGCTGCTGCACTGCTATCCTTGATCAAACGACGACGATGGAGGACGGATGACCTCGCAAAGTTGCTGAACATTGGAAATGATTAATCTTTGCAGCAAGAAGACGGTAGAGAGGTCGCTTTATTAAGAAAGTTTGATGTAAAATGTGAACACAATGAAGACGGCGGTTTGGTGCGTGTTATTGATTTGTTTGTGCGGGCGCACACTAACGGTGGCCGTCGTTGGAGTCCCAAGCGCTGCTACCCCAACGGACACAACTTTACCTTCCTCCCCTGAGTCGGTGACACCAACGAAAGACGAGAGCTCGGAATTAGTGGTGAGAATATTGTTATACACTATCAAACACTGGTGACTTTAAAGTGTTTTAAAACAAATATTTTGTCCTTTTCTGGCATGTATGCCCCTACATTTAGAGATAGATGTCCACACAAACAAATGTACATGAGATCTACATAATGTGTTTCATTATTTAATCATATTTTATATCATGGTCATGATCAGCATTATAATTCTTTAGTCTGCTACTAATTGTTTCAAGACATATGTCTTGTTAGACACACTTAGACACATGTCTAAGTTATGCCTTTCAATACAGCTCTCTCCCTTCTCCCAGGATTGGCTGATGCGATATGGCTACCTCCCGCCCCCTGACCCCTCCACTGGACAGCTACAGGCCTGGACAGCTGTCACTCATGCTGTGACAGCCATGCAGAAATTTGCAGGGCTGAAAGAGACTGGATTTGTAGGTGGGAAATTAGAGAAACTGTTCAGTCATCTAGTCAACCCATTGGAGGTGCTATGAAATGACCCCATTTCTATCGTCTTTCTCTCTTTCATTATATCTCTCTTTCTCACACTTTCTCTCTCTCTTGCTTAGATAAGGAGACACTGACTCTGATGCAAACACCACGCTGTTCTTTGCCTGACAATGAGGAGGAGACACTCGGACCCCAAGCCAATCAGCTCCACCCGGGGTGGAGCCTGAGGAGGAAGCGGGCCATTGTTGCGTGGACAAGCAGGAACATCAACTGGAGGTTTGTCACCGTCATTCACTTGTCGTCCCTCTCATCCCCCTGTATTTGCTGTTTCACTTCTATTCCTAAAACTAAAATAAGCCTAGCTCTATCCTTTCCCTGCTTTTTAGACTTGTCCTGATGTTCATTGTGTACTTTCTGACCCAGGGCCTTTCTCATTCTACCTATAGGCTGGGCTCCTATCCTGTAACATCTTCTCTCTCCCGTGAGACGATTCGCTCCCTGGTGTTCTATGCCCTGAGGGTATGGGCAGAGCCAACACCTCTGGAGTTCCATGAAGTGCGTCTCTCTTTTGGTCTCTCTGTTTTCTTGTCTCGTTTTCCTGTCTCTCATGTAACTTCTTCTTCTCTCACCCGAAGGTGGCAGGCCCCGAGATGGCCGACCTACAAGTTGACTTCCTCCGCGGTTTCCACGGTGACGGCTACCCCTTTGACGGAGCCGGGGGTGCTGTTGGCCACGCCTTCTTCCCCTCAGACCCCACCCGAGCGGGTGGGGTCCACCTGGATGCAGAGGAGGAGTGGGCCTTCCGCCAGCCAGGTGAGTGACAGGTGCTGACTTAGGTCACAAGCATTATACTTCCACACTGCTGTTGACCCACTGGAGCCATCTTAAATATTCAAACCCTACCCATTAATGAGTGTAGTCCATCCCTCTGTCTCCACTCCTCTGTCCCTGTCTCCACCCGTCTGTCTCCACCCCTCTCGCCAGCCTCAGAGGGGACTGATCTGTTCACTGTTCTGGTGCATGAGTTTGGCCACGCCCTGGGCCTGTCCCACTCCTCCACGAGGCGCTCGGTGATGAGGCCGTACTACCAGGGTCCTGCAGGAGACCCGCTCCAATACCGCCTCGGCAGCCACGACCAGGAACACATCACCAGCCTCTACGGTCAGTCTGTCGGTCTCTTGGGGGGTTAGTCAAGTATGTATGGACATATTGTGTAGCTTATTCCGTATGTGTGTGTGTGTGCAGGTAAGAGGAGTCAGCTGCTGGCCTCAGACGCCCCTCGCCTCGCCACTGAGGCTCAGCTGCGCCATCGAGGCCATGGACACAGACACAAACACAGGTACAACTGGTTACTCACTGACCTAATGGAACGTATACGGAACATGACTTTACCTGAATTTTATACTCGGTACTTAGACTTAGGGGACGGTTGAATTATAAATGGAGGAAATATTGGAAATATTGCCTCTCAGTTATCAAGTTTGTTCCCTGTCTTCAGTCTTATGGTAACAAATCTCTTGAGCGTTATGTGAAGAAATTCATGAATCCGTTTTATGTCCTAGTCCCTCTGTAGACCGATGCAACACCAGCTTTGATGCCGTGGCCAAGATCAGGGGAGAGACCTTTTTCTTTAAGGGTAAGAGAGGCTGCTGGGATTTTCCTCCCATTGAAGCTTTCAGTGTAGCTTCTGAAAGGGTTCATGATTGCTTCCCATGGGATGTATCTCACAGCTGCAAGCGTACCCCTTCTCCCTCCACACACACACACACATTCTCTCTCTCCCTCTCTCACTTTCAATTTCTTTCTTTCTATCTCTCTCTTTCTTTCTATCTCAGGGTTGAGTATGTGGAGGGTCAGTGCTGGAGGGTTGGTGTCAGGCCGGGCAGCCTCAGTGCGGAGGCTGTGGGGGGGTCTGCCTCCTGACCTGCCACCCCTGAAGGCCGTGCTGGAGAGACACTCGGACCACGCCATCATCTTCATCAGTGGTACGCCCCTCTGGAACTGCATACCCACACATACACACACACATCATTCTTTTCTGTGACCTCACCAGTAAATGACTCGTTGCGATGACCAGCTCGCACTGTCAGTTGGTGGGTCGATTGGTCGGTGGTTGGAACTATTGCAAACTGATGCTTGTGTTTTTCATTTTTCAGGCTCCCAATTCTGGTTGTTCAGGGACCTCTTACTCCAGGAGGGCTACCCACAACCACTCTCTGATCTCAGGGAGGTGTCAGAGGCTGGAACCAGGTCAGAGTCTGGGCCTGGGGGTTTGCCTGGTGCTGGAGCTGGTTCTGGGGCAGAAGAAAATGGAGGCGTGGAGCCAGGTCTGGTCTGGGACTCAGTGGAGGGACCAGTGTGGGCGGAGACCAGGGAGGCGGGGTCAGGAGGTCAGGAAGAGGATAGTCAAACCTGGACAAAACTCATTAGAGACGGAGTGAATGGGATCAGCGAAGAGCAAGATGGTAAGAAGCTGTGTGTGTGTGCTTTACCATAACATAGGCATGTTTAATCTATTGTATCTACAAACCTATGCATTGTATCTAAATCTGGTTTTGATATTACTTCTCCAGGCTCCATCATTCTCTTCAAAGGACATTCTTACTGGAAATTTCCCTACCCAGGCTCCGCCCTAGAGAAGGGGTATCCTCGATCCCTGGCTACCGATTGGCTGGACTGCCCAAACCCATCAGCTCCTGTCCTGGACGACCTTTCTCTCTCTTTCTCTCCGCCCACAGAACGGCAGGAGCTCCGGGAGAGATGGATGGAGGAGAGAGGGAGGGAGGAGAAAGGAGGGCAGAGGAGAGACCAAGGTCTGGACAGACACAGAGGCAGAGAGGGACTGCAGCCCTGGCCATGCACTTGCATGAACCAAGCAGTAGAAGGCGACGTGACTCCCTTGATTCCTATTCTGGTTTTCACGTTAATCCCTCTGTTGTTTGAGTGACATTGGACCACATCTTAGTTCAGATCACAGTGGTCCCTTCTCTGGTCTTCATGAACCCCTTAGCTCGATATCAGTGCTGAGGAATGGGAGTTGTCTGAGTCATATATATTTGAGACTTCATTTATTAATTGACTCTGCTTCAACAAGACATTTGGAAAATTCTGACAAGTCATGGAACAGTCGGTCCTCAACAGCCCAGACCACCTGGTTGTACAGCCTGAGCTAACTAAGTAGGAATGAAATCTGGAACATTTACCTACAACATTCTTTCTAGCTGTGCAGGACTTTAAAATGGATGAGGATGTATTGTCCCACAGTAAACTATGTAAAAAGTGATATACAAAGACATGCTGTGTATTTGTGAAAACTATGTCAGCAAAACATGTTAAACAACCTATTCCCCTCTCATTAATTGGCAACCTCTTTCAAGCTTTGTAATTCAAACAAACTATCTATTAACAGTCAAGTATTTTTATTTGTCACATACAAAAAATGTGAATAGTGAAACAATTGACCACGTTGACATTCAGTAGTATCCAACAGCAATGTTGACATTTCCTATGTACCTGAGTGGGAAGAAGTGTCAAAGACCGCAGGGACAGGACTGGCCAATAAACAAAAAACAACATTGGAACATTCCAAGAGCACTAGCTGTGTTAAAGTCCATTGATTCAGACAAACTCAAAATTGTCTAAGTTGGGGAAGAACCACCCAATTCTTGTAACTAACACTTACCATTCATAAAAAGACAAATATTTCAACCCTTTTGAACAGGCGTCTGCTTTCTGTGGTAGTTAAGGCTTATATATGCTTCTGCGTTTTTCGAAAAACGGACACATGGGAACGCCGTCTTCTCCGAGGAACGCCCTCTACGAGCTCTCCGTCAGCCCTCGGAGAGCCCCGGAGAGCTCGACGTGCACCTCCTGAATTTTCTAACTATCCGTCGTGAGCGACGGAGAGCTACGGAGACCCCCTTGGCTGTGATTGGTCAGTATTAAGAATCGCTTGCGTCAGGGGCGGGGGCGGGGTTGCCGGGATAAACAGGACGAACAGAATCCTTTGACCGCTGATTGCTGTAAGTTTTCACAATTCATATTTCAGCTAAACAGTACATGTAAATCAGCATCTGAATTAAAATGTGACGAGAAATGGGCAGTGTAGTTGCTGAAAATGTGCGTATTTTATGGATGAAACGGTTAATTTGTAAATTTGCTCCGACTTTTCGATAATCTAGGTAAATAAACACTCCACGACGATCTACAAAAAACCGTTGCGCCACCTACTCTTCTGGCGGTGAAACGGAGACGCAGAAGCATATTGCGGCCTTTACACAGTTGATCAGTGTTCTATTTGCCATGAATGTCCCCCAACCATTTCCATAATCCTCAATAATATCCGTGTGCAAAGCAGCGCTGGAGGATTGTAGTTTTACACCCACATTCACTCCGGAGGACCTTTCCAAGGTAAGGCTGTTGTTCCCAGGTCTTTGTCCCCATTTTTTGCATGTTCTCATGTCATTACAGTTGTAGTTCTAGCTGCGCTCAACCGTTTGGCCAGTTTTGAAATTGACTACATTTGAAGGGAGCTCTTGGTCACTCTTGCCTGTCAACAACCACTACATTTCAAATCTTGAAGATGCAGGCGGTTAATGTTGAGTAAACATTGTATCTCTTTCATATTCCTGTGATGGAATATGTCTTAATGTTGTCACCAACATGACATTTTCTAACAACACCTTTCAAGTCACATGTAAGTCAAATATTACCTAGCCTTAATTCCCTTTTTATAAACACTCACAAAACATTTATTTAGATGTCTTTCCTATCAGAACACACTTACAGAACAACAATATTGTTGTCAGTTATGGATCAACAACTACATTCAACTGTTAATCTGTATTCCACAATACGGTATTCAACTCTTTTGTGAGGCTCTACTGAAGATAAGTCCCACAGATTGATTGCACAATCTGTGGACTGAAACTTGAGCATAGAATTTAATTATTGTTTGTGTGTGTTGTCTGTCAGCAGTGCTTCTCCTCATTGTAAGGAACATCATACGGTCAATAAATTCAGGTTCTTCCTAGGATCTGTCAAATAAACAACCTTGTATCAACATGGAAGGTTTTGCTAAAGATCAATGCTCTCAGTGATATAAACCCAAACCATCAATAGAGGTGAAATGAACCCTGTACTCCTGGCAGGACTTCATGAAGGCGTGGGCAGAGGGCTCAGTCTGAAACATCCCCAGCATAAATAAGACAAGTGAAGGCTCACACTGAGGTTAGATTGTGTTGTGTGTAGTAAAGAAGGAATCCATCTTCGCTGAGTCTCCACAGCAGTGTTTCATCATGATGGTTCTCTATGGAGCGGCTCTCCTGGCGGTGCTGGTAGCGTGTGGGCAGACAGCTCTCACCCCCGAGGAATGTGAGGATTTGGTGAAGCCCCTTGAGGAATCAGAGTTCTACAAGGTGGGATTCATACACACACACACACACACACATACATACATACACACACACAAAGAAATGCACCCATCAAAACCTGTTAATACAACCACATACACAAAGGATGAACAATGCAAAGATAAGTTTTTCTGATCATATGATCCTAGCATATCTTGCACTGTAAAGATAAAGTTATGTAAATGAAGAATTGTTCTTATAGATCTCTGGAAGATGGATCCTCCTTGAGGCCTATTGTGATGATAAGACTGCCGGAGAGACACTGCTGGAAACCAACAGTACCTGGTCAGACTTTCTCCCTGCAGCAGACAACAAGACCCTCATCCTGCAACAGGGCATCATGCTGTAAGCAGCCTGTGTCACTTCTTAAACACATTTTATAACAGTTCCACTTGTAAATCAGTGTCCAATGATCCACAATATATGTGATTACCATGGTTATCATGAGTAATTATTATGATTATTGTGAGTAATTGATTATAAGGATTATCTGCGATGGTCACTGTCTTCTTGACCTCCCTTCAGTGAGGAGACGTGTGTCTTTTATTCCGTGAACATGACTGTGGTCAACAACACTCTCGTTGCAAACAGTAAGTCTACTGCACATGCAAAAAATAAAATGAACATGCACATTTGCGATCCTTTTTTTATAGAGCAATTAGGTGTAATCAGCCAATCCTTGTTATACCTGACACTGATCCAGGACTTTCTTCTTAACCACTAAGTTCTAGGTTTAGGTCAGCACACAGAAGAGCGCTAATCCCTCTCTCTCTTCTCTGCTCAGATGGGAATTACATCAACATAGCAAGCTTCCTGCAAACCTGCCCCGAGTGCCTCATTATACATGACAATGTCACATCCAGAGGGAAACTTGTCCAGTATCTTCTTGTTTATGGTAGCGTGTGTGTGTTTGTGAGACCGCTTGTTACTTTACCTGAAATGTCCTTGGATCGGTCCTGTTTACTGTGATTGATTTCTCAATTCCAGGAAACACTAGCAAACTGCCTGATCCTGTGCTGGAGACAATTAGGAATCAAGCAGAGTGCCTCAAGTTCCAGCAGCCTCCACAGTTCACCTATGATGGAGTTGCAGGTTATATGACAAAGACTGACACAACACAATGCATAGCATATACAATTATGGAGAGTCCTGTCTTGCCCAATAGTCTCAGTACAACCTTTACCCCTTGGGGTGCATCATTACTGGAGAGTTAAGTTGGTTGGTTATTAGGTACATTGCTGTCACAGAAGCGTAGGACGGTCTTAGAACACACTTTCCCTGTTTCAAAATGTCTTTCAAAGCAGACATTCTCCGGTTTAGCTGATATTCTTTCTTTTCCCTGCAGAATTGTGTACTCAGAAGACAGAGGACAAGGACAGAATGGACAAGTGAAAAGTTTGATCATTTTTCAATAAACGATACTGGCTGAAATGACTATTATCCTTGAATCTGTGTTGTAGAATTACATGTTTATATATATCTTTACATATAAAGAGAAATATTGATGTCAAACTATTTGTTTATGAAGGAATAATTTAGCATCATGAACCCAAGTTTTGGTCAATTATTTCAGTTCCAGATTTAACCTAAAGATGAAGGTGACAATAGATCAACTGAGCTGACAACAACATGACTGTGTTAAGGCTACCTACCATCAACATGTGCTATATTTGTAAATGGATCATGCCTTGTGGTATTAATCATTTGTATAACCTCACACACATTTGCATAATTTACGGATTTACATAATGTGAACATTTCCTATGTCAGCTCCCTACAACATTCATATTAGTAAACACTAGAGGACTGGACAGGTGTGAAATGTGGTACTCCAACAACCATCCCTGGTTTGCAGATTGAGACTGTCATGATTATCCCTTCCCAATATTCAACAGGAAACAATGTAGCAAGTTTACTAATCATTCAAATGATTCATCAAGCATGCAAACATTTATATAATTGACTTATCAAACAGATGATATAGTAAGTTGAGCACCCCTTTGTTACAAACAGTGATATTGATATTATATTGATATTTAGCCTCAGTATTGATTGCTGATAGAATAGAGCATGTAGAGTATTAAATATGTCATGCTTCTCTGTTTTAATGTTTTTCCTCTTTGTAACATGGTCTGACCACTCTTTTGTGAGGCTCTACTGAAGATAAGTCCCACAGATTGATTGCACAATCTGTGGACTGAAACTTGAGCATAGAATTTAATTATTGTTTGTGTGTGTTGTCTGTCAGCAGTGCTTCTCCTCATTGTAAGGAACATCATACGGTCAATAAATTCAGGTTCTTCCTAGGATCTGTCAAATAAACAACCTTTTATCAACATGGAAGGTTTTGCTAAAGATCAATGCTCTCAGTGATATAAACCCAAACCATCAATAGAGGTGAAATGAACCCTGTACTCCTGGCAGGACTTCATGAAGGCGTGGGCAGAGGGCTCAGTCTGAAACATCCCCAGCATAAATAAGACAAGTGAAGGCTCACACTGAGGTTAGATTGTGTTGTGTGTAGTAAAGAAGGAATCCATCTTCGCTGAGTCTCCACAGCAGTGTTTCATCATGATGGTTCTCTATGGAGCGGCTCTCCTGGCGGTGCTGGTAGCGTGTGGGCAGACAGCTCCCACCCCCGAGGAATGTGAGGATTTGGTGAAGCCCCTTGAGGAATCAGAGTTCTACAAGGTGGGATTCATACACACACACACACACACACATACATACATACACACACACAAAGAAATGCACCCATCAAAACCTGTTAATACAACCACATACACAAAGGATGAACAATGCAAAGATAAGTTTTTCTGATCATATGATCCTAGCATATCTTGCACTGTAAAGATAAAGTTATGTAAATGAAGAATTGTTCTTATAGATCTCTGGAAGATGGATCCTCCTTGAGGCCTATTGTGATGATAAGACTGCCGGAGAGACACTGCTGGAAACCAACAGTACCTGGTCAGACTTTCTCCCTGCAGCAGACAACAAGACCCTCATCCTGCAACAGGGCATCATGCTGTAAGCAGCCTGTGTCACTTCTTAAACACATTTTATAACAGTTCCACTTGTAAATCAGTGTCCAATGATCCACAATATATGTGATTACCATGGTTATCATGAGTAATTATTATGATTATTGTGAGTAATTGATTATAAGGATTATCTGCGATGGTCACTGTCTTCTTGACCTCCCTTCAGTGAGGAGACGTGTGTCTTTTATTCCGTGAACATGACTGTGGTCAACAACACTCTCGTTGCAAACAGTAAGTCTACTGCACATGCAAAAAATAAAATGAACATGCACATTTGCGATCCTTTTTTTATAGAGCAATTAGGTGTAATCAGCCAATCCTTGTTATACCTGACACTGATCCAGGACTTTCTTCTTAACCATTTAATGTTTTTCCTCTTTATAACATGGTCTGACCACCTCTAGCACAAGAAACTATCCTACTTCAGCCTGCTGAGCATTCTAGTCAGAAACAGGGTGTGTTTTAACCACCCTCAACCCCTCCCCCCCCCTCCCCCCCCCCCGCTCAGGGGCAGATTTCACAGCCTCAAGTGATTAATGTGCATCTAAGGTAGGCTTGTTGTGTGTGTGCATGTTTGCGAGTGTGTGTGTGTGTGTGTGTGTGTGTGTGTGTGTGTGTGTGTGTGTGTGTGTGTGTGTGTGTGTGAGTGAGTGAAGATGTAGACATCTTTCAGTGAGTGCTAATGAGCGCAATAAAGTGTGTGTGTGTGTGTGTCTTTGACGGTATGACTTGTGAATTGTCAATTGTGACCATGATCCTTCATTTTCTAGGAAAGACTAGGAGCCCCAGCTGGAAACAAGGAAACAAGCAGAGTGTCTCAAGTTACAACAACCTCCACTGTTCACCTGTGATGGAGTTGCAGGTTATTTTACATGTATTGACACACAAGGAGAACACTATATATGTGCTGTGTAATATGACCTATAAGGGACATTCTCTACAGGTAAACACATGTTTTCTCACTTCTTCATATCACTTGCACTTCACCTAGAGATGCTTTCTTCCTGCAGTTTTGTGGTGACAAATTGGCAGACCCAGAGGAAAATTAATATTTGTCAGAATAACTTACACACTTCTTTCTTAAATGACATTTAGTCATTTAGCATACAACAGACACAGCTGGCCCAAGGCATAAGCGAACTAAGTGACTGCTTAGGGCCCCCGTGGCCACCAGAGGGCCCCCAAGAGCACATGAAATTACAGCTTAATTTAAAAATTATATATATTATGTTAATGGTAATTATACAAATTCGGAGGGGCCCCCAAATCAATTCTGCTTAAGGCCCCCGTAAATGAATTGACTGGATGGTTTGATTTGCAGTTCTTTGAATTATAACGATTTCACGTAATTTTATTTCTATTTTTGAAAACGTGTTTCTCTTGCAATTTGTTTTGCAAAAATTATCGCAGTTTCACGTTTAACCGAAGGACGGATTTGGCAACACACGAACGTGCACCTGTCAGACACTCGCATCATTTTTCACTCACGAGGAACACTGCATTCATATGTAGGCTGCCATTTAAAGAAACTAGGACGTTATTTTACGCCCTTCGTATTGTGTTCTAGTAATCACGTCTGACAACATGTCGTAAACGTAAGAAGCTGTGCCACAGCCACCTATGGTATGACACACCTAAGCTAGACCGTGCACTCTTGGGAACAGAGTCAGTGGGTAGCTTTCTACAGATAACGCGTGTTTGAGAATGAGATGAAGCTCACGTTTTTCAAACTTATATGTCTTCTAGCTTTAGGAAGTTTTCTGTCCCTCACCTGGTTTACAGCGGTTCGTGATGAACAGGGTAAGGAACTTTTGCCGCACATACGCAAACCCTTGCCTACATTAAGCATATGTTGGAGGTAGGTGAGCAGCTTGGGGCACTCGACCCACGGGGTTGTCCAGAGGGACGGAGATGAAAAATAACAGGCTAAATCCGGGAGTTTTTCACTTACATCTATAGTCTATAGATTAATAATGTATGCTCATTTACATCATTCGGTCGAGGAAATCCTGTAATTTAGCCTACTGTATGATGGTTCTGTGTATGACCTGTTCAATCAACAGGTCAAACCTGTTCAAATATCTGTGGTTGTCAAATGTTGTTACAGTTGGCCTTCGTTTAGTTTGTCAGAAATGACATACCGACGTGTAAATAAGATAAATAACATATGGCCATTTAGTTTGTTTAATAAAAGAGCAAGCTATAGACCTGTTTTATAGGAAAGGTAACCTTAAATGACTTCTTTTGTGATCGGGCGCTATATATATAAAAACATTTTTTAAATTAAAATATTCCAGGGGGGGCCGTTGGGGAGGCGGGGCGCCCCCCTAATATAATTAGCACATTAGCTACTTTCAACAGTGACACCATTAGTTGCAACGGTCCACTAGATGATATAAATCTATACATTTATCATATAGGCAACAGGTTGGTATTATGCATATGCCTACTTCAGTTGGAAAAACAGTGTATTCCCCACTATTATTTTTGGTCTGGGAAAGGTACACACAATTAATTCCTCTGCCGCCTGCCTTCTTCAAATGTGTTTCCCAGCAACCCATTTTAGCCACTTGCTCTGTGGGAGAACATGGCATTAGTGGGGTTGTCATGGAAATATCCGTGGTCAGACTCAAAGGGACAGGCCAGATATTCTTTTTGTGCTTGAAATTCATTTAGTGGTGATTAGTTTGGCGAGTGTGTCATTTACAGTATGTAGGGCCACAGCTGGGGAACCCAAGACTTCATACCTTTCATCAACACACATTCTTAAAATGTTTCAAATTAACCAATACCAGGCTGATATGACAGGCTTTAGCTAAGTGCATCTGTCTTGCGTGTGTGTGTGTGTGTGTGTTTGTGTGTGTGTGTGTGCGTGTATGTGTAGATGCTGTCAACCCTAGTATGCTGGTTCTGTTTGAGCGTCTGCTGGTGGCCGAGTCCAAGGGCCAGTTGTTGTCTGTAGAACTGAGCCAGGTTCTGGGCCATTTCAAGAACCTCAACAAGACTCACAACATCACAGGTAACCACACCTACTTCAGAATGCTTCGTAAGATTAATGTCTGATTAATTAATTCTGCTATGCAACTGGAACAAACAAGGAAATGCCTGACAATGGCCCTTTTCCTGGTTTTCGCTCTCTCTCTCTCTCTCTCTCTCTCTCTCTCTCTCTCTCTCTCTCTCTCTCTCTCTCTCTCTCTCTCTCTCTCTCAATCTCTCTCAATCTCTCTCTCTCGCTCTCTCAATATCTCTTTTTCTTTCATTTCCTGCCAGAAACTGATAGGCTCTTTATGGCATTTTTAGAGGGACTTTGGTCTTGGTGTTTGTGATCTTTTTAATGATGTGTTGTTTTGTGTTCGGTGCCTGGATTTGGTTCCCAGAGAAGGAGAAATGGAGCGCCCTGTCACCCATGCTGCCCAACCCTTACCTCTACCTGCCCCATCTCAGGGACCATCCAGACAGCCTCACCCCCAATGTGCTGCTGGGTCAGGGCCGCACAAGAGGTGAATGGATGGATGAATGAGCGTCATCATTTTGTGTCATTAGCTCAGCAAAATGCATAGACAGACACACCCGTCCCCTGTAATAGGAGTCAAATGAGTGTGGACTTTTAGGAAATATAGATAATTGTACTCATTACTATAGAAATTGCTGGCTTATACTTTGCATTTTAAATTTTCTAAGTGACGAGTAATCCATTGTTGACCATTATCCTTTTTTCCTTTCTTTCTCTCCTTTCTCTCTCCTTTCTCTCTCTCCACTGTGTGTGTGTGTGTGTGTGTCGGGGGGGGGGGGTGTAGTGTCACTGGTGCTGGGCATCCCTACAGTAAAAAGGGCGAAGCAGACCTACCTCGTTAGTACCCTCAACTCTCTCCTCTACGACCTTACGCCATCTGAAAGGAATGACATGTTGATCGTTGTCTTTGTCGCTGAGGTAACCAGTGAAGCCTGTAGACAATACGCCACCCACCCACCTACACACACTGCTATTTAGTTGGGTCCTGTTGATAGTTACTTAGTAAAACACACTAAAATGCAATAGACTGGTGACAGAGAATAATGATGTTTCCCTGCCCGACTTTGTCAAAGTGGGAGGGACAGAGACTAAGGAATTCATGGTAAGACCTGTTTGACCAGCGGAGCAAAATCCAGGATGACAACACTGTTCTTTATACTTTTGTCTGAAAGCATACATGCATTTGTGAACACATGCACAAGAGTTTTGAAAGTGAATGGTAATTATATACAGTAGTTCATTTTTCATACGAGCCTAAATGTCTCTATTTCTGTGTATCAGGATATACATTTTCAGTTTCAAAAACAGACCAGTACATGAAATAATTCCCTACATTGTGCTCCTAGGGTAAAATCACTTTCTCTGGAGGGAAGTGGCAGGATTTGATTCACCCCAATGTCTTGTTCTTGAGGATTAACTTTACAAAATGATTTGCCCAAGATGCATCTCTTCATGATTCCTATTACTCTATATTTATCCCGTATCTTATTTATCCTTCTGGACAGACGGATATAGAGTATGTGAGAAGTGTCGCAGCAACTATAGAGAAGAAGTAAGCACTTTTTAAAACTTGTCTAACTAAATGCTCTTATTGTTCTTCCATTTGGGACTTATTTGGTTTTCACAATGTATGCTTCATGTTTTGCTACCCGCAATGTTTGGGGCTATCTCGTTGTTATGATCAGTGACCTATGCACTTTTGTAAAACTCTCTCTTGGAAGTCGCTTTGGATAAAAGCGTCTGCTAACTGCATAAATGTAAATGTAAAGCTGTGAGCTGTAGTTACATTGTATGTTTCTGGTGTTGTCTGGGTATTGTAGTTTTCCCAAGGATGTGCAGTCAGGACTGTTGGAGGTGGTGTCCCCCTCTCAGTACTTCTACCCCAACTTTAGCAGCCTCAGAGAAACCTTTGGAGACACCAAAGACAGGGTCAAGTGAGGAGCATGCATGCGCACATGCACACACACTTACACTTACACTCAAACACGCACACACAGCGCAATAGGTGCAAAAAATTCCACACATTTGTCACGTACAATGTGTCAGAAACCTTTCAGCCATTTGTCTTTTGGATGTCCTCAGATGGAGAACAAAGCAGAACTTGGACTACAGCTACCTAATGCTCTATGCCCAGAATAAGGGAACCTATTATGTACAGGTATGACCTGTCTTCCTCTTGGTGTCTGTCTCTCTGTCTTTATTGTCTGCCTGTTTTTCCTGTCTTTCCCACCTGCTGACCTGTCTATCTGATTTGTCTGTTATTTACTGTCTCCCTGTATGCTCAGCTGTATGTCCTGACATCACTGCTACATCCTGTGTTGTGTGTTGTCAGTTAGAGGATGACATCGTGGCCAAGCCTAAATACTCTCTGACCATGAAGGATTGTGCCAGTCAGCGGGCCAACCAAGACTGGCTCTTTCTAGAGTTCTCTCAGCTGGGCTTCATTGGTGAGAACACGCGCCTCTGTCTAATTCACACACACACACACACACACACTCCCCTCACACACACACCTCTCTTTCTGTCACACATACTCTCTATCACAACTCTTTATCACTCACACACGCCCTGGTCTTTATCATGCATACAAGCAGCACACACCTCTTTTTATTTCTCTCTCTCACACACACACACACTTTCTCTCTTCTGTCTTTAACCATGTCATTTAACCAAGAGATATAAAAACGGTGCAAATAGGTGGTACAGCAGGTAATCCAGGATCCACATGCTACACTACACTCAGACACTGCACTCTCACTGCACGCACACACACACACACACACACATCTTTCTTTCTCTTCATCACACACACACACGTTGTGCCTCTCTATGACACATATGTCCACCATTGCACGTTTACCTCAATTCGTATATATCTTTTGTGGTACATTAAAATGTGTGTGATCCCCCAGGTAAAATGTTTCGGACCAGCGAGCTACCAATGATAGCAGAGTTCTTTCTGATGTTCCACAAAGACAAGCCCATTGACTGGCTGTTAGACCACATACTGTGGGTGAAGGCATGTAACCCTGAGAAGGATGCGGTGAGATTTACATTACATTTACATTTATTCATTTAGCAGACGCTTTTATCCAAAGCGACTTCCAAGAGAGAGCTTTACAAAGTGCATAGGTCACTGATCATAACAACAAGATAGCCAAAAAACATCGCGAGTAGCCAAAACATGAAGCACACATTGTGAACAACCAAAGTAAGTGCCAAAGGGAAGAACCATAAGAGCATGTAGTTAAACAAGTCACAACCAAACAACATGAACAGCTATAAGTGCAAGTGTACCTGTGAAAAAAAAAAAAAAGCAAGCAACAGTAATAAAACAATATATCACAGCGAGAACCAAAAAAATTTAAATCAGTTACCACTAACCACAAGAGCAACAAGTCTCTAAGCAAGAGTCATTGTGATCCTTGAGGAAACTAACATCGGGTCAAGCGAACCGTTCCTAAGTACCGTTGTACTCCCGGAACAAGTGCGTCTTGAGCCTTTTCTTGAAGGTGGAGAGACAGTCAGTGTCTCTGATGGAGGTGGGGAGTTGATTCCACCACTGGGGGGCCAGACAGGAGAAGAGCTTGTGTTGGGACCGGGCGGTCTTGAGCGGTGGGACCACCAGAGCGGTGGGACCACCAGAGATAACATTGGTGTAAATAAACAACACATTAGCACACACAATAAAATAAAATAAAAGCCAACAAGATTGTGCTATGACGTACAGTATATATTGTGTCAAGCTAACATTCAATCCCATTAAAATCATGGTGTCCTTATAGCTTCCTAATTTTCACATCTAATTCCCATCCAATTTTGAAAGGGAATGGATGGACGAAACAATGAATGGATGGATGGAAGGAAACCATAAAGTGTTTGCCTCATGCTTTGACACCTGCTGTGTCTTGTTGTGCTGTGCAGAAGGACTGTAACCAGCAGAAGGCTGCGCTCAAGCATAGATTTTCGCCCTCTCTCTTCCAACATGTTGGCCTGCACTCCTCTCTGCCTGGGAAACTACAACATCTCAAGGTCAGACCTCTCTCTTTCTCTCTCTCTCTCCCTCTCCCTCTCCCTCTCTCTCTCTCTCTCTCTCTCTCTCTCTCTTACTCCAACTCTCTCTCGAACACACTCTTGCTCACTCTTTAATACTACCTAGATTCTCTAATTCTCTCTATCTTTCTCTCTCTATAATCTCTTTTTCCTCTCTACACCCTTTTTCTTACTTACTCATTCTGGGGAGAGTGTGTTACAACTCAAATATTTGTCAGCTGTGGATCCGGTTCTTACCATGATAGGTATGTACGCACCTTTTTTTGTCTGCGTTGCGAGAATGTGTGCTCCCTCCCTTCTCCCCAGGATAAGGACTTTGGGAAGCAACCCCAGTATGTGGGCCACAGCAACCCTACAGCAGAGCTGAGCAGCAGTCTGAAGCACTACCAGCAGCACAGTCTGGAGAGGGCCTACAGGGGGGAGGACTTCTTCTGGGGGCTCTCTCCCACCACCGGGGACTACATCCTCATCCACTTTACCCAGCCCCTCAAAGTCACAGGGTCAGTGGAAGGGCCACACACATATACACACATTATAATTGTGTGTGTGTGTGTGTGTGTGTGTGTGTGTGTGTGTGTGTGTGTGTGTGTGTACACAAAAACAGAAAGACAGAGTACATGCACTCACACTCTTGTCTTGTATCTAGATTTTGGGGGGAATATTTTGCAGTAGCTCATTCAGTATATGAGCTGGTTTCCAGCTCCTGTGTGTGAGTGTTTATACGTGTGTGTGTAGGAAAGTGTGTTGACGTGTTAACAATGTGGGCTGGCATTAGCCTACATGGATTAGATAGAAAGGAGAGGTTGCTACTCAATAAACTTACATCAACTTTTCCATCATGCTTTTGGTGGCAGTGTATTCACCAGACATCTAATCTTCAATAGAGCAACCTGGGCTAGTGCAGCTAAGTAGAACAGAAATATTGGCCATATACACAGAGAAATATGCACATAAACTATTTGATGAGATAACATCATAAAATATACCAATATAAATATTATTGCCCTATAAAGTAATTGGATGATAGTTCTTCTATTCACAAAGAAAGTGATTGGCTGACCGGTGTTCTGTTCCCACGCTTACAGGTACCGATTCCGCAGTGGAAACCTGGAGACCAATGGGGATAGGTTCTACAACACCACTGTGGAAGCCCTCCCTAGTGACGTGAGTAACAGAGGTCACACTGTCAACATGTCAGCCACTTGGTTGATGGATTACTGTGTGTGTGTGTGTGTGTGTGTGTGTGTGTGTGTGCGCTGGTGTCAGTAGTGTTACATGGCTATCTCTAGGTGGCTGAATCACCCTCTCAGGTTTCAAAGACCTTGGGGAATAGGTAACACAGTGACAGGAAACACCATCTTAGACAAGTGATCTTCTATCTTCTAGAATGGTGCGTGGTAGAATACCTGGAGGTGTAGCCATTTTGTGGCGCAAGAAATATGATCCAATGATCAGTATTATCAGTTTAGAGGTTGACTGGTGTATTGCAATTAAAGTTGTGCATGATATGAATGTTTTTATCATTTTAAATGTTTATACCCCATATGACTGCTACAAAAATGAAGATGAATATAGTTTGGACAACTATAGACCCATCGCCTTAGCCAGCATTCTTTCAAAGGTGTTAGAAAAAATGCTACTAGATAGACTGAGTGAATTCATTAACACCACTGAGAATCAATTTGGTTTCAAGTCTAAGAACAGTACAGATCTATGTATCTATGCCTTGAAAGAAGCTGTTGAATCCTCTAGAAGGCAGGGCTCTAAAATGCTTCTAGGGTTTATTGATGCTTCCAAGGCATTTGACAGAGTAAATCACCATAATCTTTTTACTAAACTCATGCTTAGGGGTGTGCCTGGATTCATCATACAAATCCTGGCTTACTGGTATACCAACCCTTCAGTGTAGGCAATGGGGTATGACAGGGGGGCTTCTGTCTCCAGCCCTGTTCAACCTATACATGGACAACCTGTCGAAGCAGTTGGGGAAGTGTAAGACAGGTTGTCTGATGTTGTTTGCCTTTGTTAAACCATCTGATGTATGCAGACGATTTGGCTATTATGTCCCCCAGCACTGTTGGGTTCCAGCAGCTGTTGGATATATGCTCAGAGTATGGGGTTGAGTTTGACGTACAGAACAATGCAAAAAAGTGTGTTGTATTGATATGTAGGACCAAGGAAGATCACAAGCTACACTTTCCAATGTTTTACCTGTCAGGGCAATCCCTCTGTGTGTCTAACTGCACGAAATATCTTGGGCACATCATCACTGAGAAGATGGAAGATGATGCTGACATGTACAGGCAGAGACAAATGTTGTATGTCCAAGCAAACATGTTAGTCAGGAAATTCCACTGCTGTTCTGATGATGTGAAGGTGAGCTTGTTTCGTGCTTACTGCACTCCCATGTATGCAGCCCCGTTATGGGGCAGCTACAAAAAGGAAACCCTGCGCAAACTTCAGGTAGCATACAATGACTGTCTGAGGATACTGCTGAAAAGTCCCAGGTGTAGCTCGGTCAGATGTCAATCATATCTGTGGAAACATTGGTATGGGTGCCTTGTAAGACTCTCATGAATAAGAGTATGTTTGTATGTGTTTATGTATCTGTTTTCTGTTCATGTATCTGTTTTCTTTTCTTCATGGTGTATGTCTTGCTATTGGGTCTAGAGCCTGTAATAAAGTTTATATATATCTTGCAAGCGGGGTGTGTGTGTGTGTGTGTGCGTGTGCGTGTGTGTGAGAGAAGTGACACTGTCATGCTCAAGGGGAAATGTGGTCCTGCTGACAGTAAACTTAAAGCACACTTCACCCAGATAAGGTTTGCATTGGTTGTGAGAATTGGCTACATACCGAATGCTAATACAAATGCCTAGGTTGAGAATTTGAACGTGTTTGAGTTGTAGTAAAGCACTATCCTTTTTCTGTGACTTTCACCAAAATGTAGATCATCACAATCACAGTTAATGACAAAGCAGTGTTCAAATGACAGAATATTTTCATAATTTACAATGGAAAATAATACTTAGTGAATAAATGTTCTTATATCATGTTTTTATCTTCCGCAGGATTTAAAGAGAGACATGAAAATAGAAGGCCTGTCTCCTGGATACCAAATATTGGAGGACGGCTTCATAGTGATTGGTACCTAACTGTGATACCGCTTCTGTTACTTATCGGTCTCAGCTTGCTTTTCTGCCCTGACATACACACCTGACCTGAGGCGCACACACAGTGTGTGTGTGGGTTAGAAAATAGAAATAGAAATGAAACCAGTTTCTGAGCTTGAGGCAACAGTAGCTTGTATGTCTTCTCTACACATTATTTCATTGTGTGTGTGTGTGTGTGTCAGGTTCCTTTACAGATGGGGTGGCAGAAGGAGAGATTAACCCGGCCATTCAGTCACTCTCTGCAATACGCCTCATGGTGCACTCTGACTCTGATGTTTGGGTCCTATTGAGTGAGGTATGGTGTGTGTGTTTGTGTAGGTGTGTGTCAGTGGCAATTTCTTTAAGACTGCAAGGGAAGCTCGGCTTCCCCTAAAATGTCAAAAAATGAATGGTCAAATATTTACTATTGTGTTAACATTTTAAATGCGTTAGAACACGCTCATCTCGAAGGCAAGTTAGCTCAGAATTAGCTACATATAGCAGGTCGACTAACAGGTTTTGTCCTGTTTTGATTATGTCCCGCCCATGGACGCTCGGCATCTCTGGGGGTGAACTAGCCAGTGGCTAGTGTTGTAGGGGTGAACTAGCCAGTGAACTAGCCAAATAAATGCAAATGTAGGTGTGTGCGTGCAAATAGTGTGGTAAAGTCTGAGCGAAGGAAGTTCCTATATCTGATGCCCTGAATAAGGAACTCACAAACATGTTTCACTGTGTGTGTGTGTGTGTGTGTGTGTGTGTGTGTGTGTGTGTGTGTGTGTGTGTGTGTGTGTGTGTGTGTGTGTGTGTGTGTGTGTGTGTGTGTGTGTGTGTGTGTGTGTGTGTGTGTGTGTGTGTGTGTGTGTGTGTGTGTGTGTGTGTGTGTGTGTGTGTGTGTGCGTGTGTGTGCGTGTGTGTGTGTAAAGCACATTGTGTGGTGATACAGCAACATTGGTTTGGTTAACGCTCAGTGCTTATTCCACTCTGTCAGATATTTATTAAAGTTTGATGAGGAGAGAAGAGAGGAGAAAAAGGAGCCTTCCACTTGCCTTCACTGTGCTCAACTGGCTGAATACCATCATCTGGTGGACAAAGACATGTATGCAGTTTCCTGTACTCGGATCTTCTTATCCAGAGGACCTTTGGATCAGCCTCCCTAAAGACTCTTAACATGGTAAAGGGATGACTGTTTATTTTACATATGACTATCAGTTGTAATATATAAACACAACATAATGCTGTGTTTGGAGGTCTTGACAGTTGTTAGAGCCTTAAAAAATTGAAGAATGTGTATCCTTGGCCAAAGCGCTGTAGAGCTGTGATTTTAATACTTGAACAGGTAATGACTGTGTGATATCCATTTAATACAGTAAAAAAGTCAGATTTAATTCCTTTTTTAAGGATACAGGAGATAATGTTAAGAGTAATTTAGGAGTATATTCTTTACGTTTCAGTGAAGATGTCCCACCCTGTACCATTACTGAATGTGATGTAAATAAAATATACAATACACGCCTTTACAAAAACTAACCAGTTAAAATCATGATTTCTTATATATTTTAATGAAACATGCCATTCTCATAAATTGTTCCTCAACACTTTAATATTCTCTGTCTTTATACTGAAATAGTAACAAAACAAGGTGTAGTTAGTGCTTGACTATTACTGAGCTGAGCCAAGCCATACTAGCCAGCCAAGAGTACAAGACATCTGCCACAGAAGCTTGAACTGTTCTGAGAAGTTCAGGGCCAAACCAGTCCAGAAATGTTCAAGTTTCTGTTTAGGGAGTCCAAATAAGGTATATGGTTTCCTCAGGAAACAGTTCAACCAGACACACCTACTGTTGAGCACAAGGGCTGCATCCCATTTGTAAAGTTACTCCCTTTCCCCTAAGAAAAGGGAGAGAGTGGAAGAAACCACTTTATGGAATGTGTCCCAGCCTTGTGCTCCACTTCTCAATAAATGAGCAGTTTGCATCAATTCAGAAACTGCACTATTTACAATTGTTGTTGAATTGGAACAGAATGTACACTGGATTTGTTTCTAGATGAGGTGATGACTAAAACTAGTAAGGTATGGGAACACAGACCAACAGCTCAGGGAATGTGCATGTCAACTGAATAACTAGGCTTTCAATATCCCTCCCAACCAGTTACATTTATCTGGAAACAATTAACAGAAGTCAGGTATCCATTTGCTAACCAAATGGGGATGTTAGAATGTTACCATGAGTAAGCAGTTGACATGCTTCTATTTGACTATTAATACATAATGTCCTCACAAAGTCGAATGAAGAACATCAAAATGCAAAAGCTGTTGCTCATTTGTCCTTCCGGGCACCTTTAGTGACTCTGTGAAAATGTAAACAAATACAAATTGGAAACCATTAGACAGGGAGGACTAGAAATATGAGAGTGAGGGTAGGGGAGCGTTACCATGGAGACCATGTCATAAAAGGCAAACACTTTTATTAAAACAATTTTCTTTTGAAATCAGCAACATATTTGAATTTCACAAGTGTATGCTGCACAAACACTTCAGGTTTAAGGTGCCACAGCCTTACAGGTGCAATGAATCTTCTCCACCATTGGTCTAAGTTTTTGTATCAACTACACAATTTAAGGCGGATACATTAGGTGCGGGACTCCGTTTGAAACAATTTTGAGTTTGGATTAAGATTGACACATTGGATGGTTAACTCAAATGAAAAACATGTTTGGCAGTGGAGCAAGGTCATAGTCATTGCAGTCTACATCTAAAAGCATTGTCTAAAAACAGCTCATTTAGAATGTATTCAGACTGTTCCCTTATGAGAATATTTTCACTTAGTGACTTCATGAGTAATATAAACATGTAACAGACAACATGAAACAATGGCAACCATATCAAGTATATACCATAACATAAATACAAAGGGTAATCCATGAGTAATCGAACGTAAACATTTGACATTGCAGCTTTACCGTAAAATCGAAAATGTAAACCAAAGCATGATGTGAGGTGTGTCAGGAGGGCTAAAGGCATTCGATTTGCCGGTTGTAGTTCATAGAAGGGGTTGGAAGGTGGGTGTTAGGGCGGTGGTCTGGGGTGAAGTGGGTGGAGAAGCTGTGGGTTGAGGAGCGAGGGAAGCAGGAGGGGTGGCCGTCGGGGGCTTCCAGGGTTCCTTACTTTCGTTTGCTCTTGGTGTCCGTGGTCTGAAACACGCTGGAAGCCGACATCAGGTTCTCGATGTACTGACCCAGAACCTGGTTCTCCGACTTCAGCTTCAGATTCTCCTCCTTTACTGCATCCACCCTCGCTGACAGATCTAGATTTGCAGTTAAGTTGCAATATTAGTCTTTACAGTTACTTACATACTTATAATACAAACTCATCCCAGTTGTGTCTGTTAAACAAGGAGCCTGTGTGTGTGTGTGTGACCACTTTGTTCACCTTCAAGAGTGTGTTGCAGCTCCAACACCTGGTTTATGAGCCTCGTCTTCTCCTCCAGCTCTGCCTGATTCTCCATGTCACCTGTGCGTTCGCACACACACACACACACACACACACACACACACACACACTCGAGTCTCTGAAAGCACAGGCAAAGCCACTCGGTTCGTGAGCAGGGATGTTATGCTGCTGAGTTTCCTTACCATCCCCGTCGGAGCTCATGGTGAAGTACTCGTCTTCCTTTTTGGAATGCAGGGCTGCGACTCACGTGGACACTGTGGTAAACGAAAAAGACTAAGAAAAGTTCCCAACTAGATAGCTCAGCTGGCACTAGCAATACATTACTAAAATACGTTTCTACTCCTTTTAACCTCGCCAAATTCAACAATAGTTGGAATTTTCAATGAGGTAAACAGTGGCGTTAGCAAAATAGAAAGATGATCAGCTGATGGGGCGAATTAAATCCTGACAACACACAGGCCTGCTGCTAGCAATGCTAGCCAACGTTAGCTTGTGTCCCCAAGCTTTGTAAGCCTTAAGATACGTAAAGTAATGTAAACGGGTACTTCAAATGAATAGAAAGTTACGAACATACCCTTTAATGTAAAAAATAAACGAACTAAACCTTGGCTGGATAGCAAAATTCGAGTGTGAAAAACAGGCGATTAACAGCAGATGTCAAGGTGTCCAGCGCTTCATCATTCGTGTTTACTCGTCACATGGCCGCTAGAGGGTGATGCAAGCTTGTTATATTTACTGTTTAGAAATAAATGGCACAATTTATTGCACAGGTTAAATACAATAACAACGTTTTAACCTTCCCTGTTAAGGGATTATCCTTGGAGTTCTTCATTGTCCTTCTTGGGGATTTAAGTACATTTGTTTAGGTGCAGTTATGGGCGTATAGCCTATGAGAAGCCCTGTGACATTGCTTGTAAAGGGCTAGTGCTATCAATAACTAAGAATCAAATTAGATATTGATGGTCTCCGAAGACTACCTCACTGTGATTCTAGGAAAAGCATTATGAGTATTTATATACTGGTAGGGCTTGAATGCCAGTATTCTTGTTTGCAGAACCCCCGAGAGATCAACTCACACAACACATTCAATCACAAGGATGTCTATTTTTTTTATCTAGTCTACATTAGGCACTGTTAAGTATTTTGTTTGCTAGCGGAGTAGGTTAGCAGTGGTTCGGCTGGAAGTACTCGAGGAGGGCAGTGGACCGAGTTCAACATTTCACCCTACCACGCTAGACAGTCAGTTTACGGCGGCAAGGCTATGGATAGCGATGACGAAAATGGAGAAGAAGTCGTTGAGGGTAAGAATGCATACGAACTAACAATGTTATTGTAAAGATATTTAACAACACATGCACTCATCTATTCAGCTGACAACTTTCCAGTATTTGTGGGCTTATTTTAAGCGTAGTTTACGTAGGCCCATAGTCTATAGCATTGGTAGTGGCGCCAGGGACTTTATTTCTGGGGGAAACCCACATGACACATGACTTCTCCTGCAGAGAAGACACTTAGACCTGGTGGTGTATTCCTTCGATTAAACATTTTCTAGGTTTGATAGAAAACCTACATTGAATGACGGTCGTCTTCCGTGCTTCAGTGAGGTGCTCATTGATGACCACGTGCACATAAGCTTGCCAAATTGGAATAATATAAATATGATGTTTTATTAACGAACGTGTTAGACAAGTGTTAGAGTTTATTTAGTCTATTTGTCATGTTTTTCATATCACTTCGCGGTAACATTTTCTGCTGCACAATGATTATTTAATAACGTCCAGTTCATGTAGAGATGAAGAGAGAAAGTAGCAGGCTAACAGCTAGCTAGGCTACCTATTTTGACTGACACAGCACAAGATGGCCAGCTATGCCAGATTGTTGTTAAACCGTAGGAATTTTCGGAAATGTGCTGCAATGAACGCGTGAACACTACGTTTCGGAAGACCATCACTTCCAATCCCCTCTTTAGCTTTGAATGTTCTCGCCACACCTGGGCTCGCATACAATGACACACTTCCTAACGTGAATATTAAGCAATCTTAGTTTTTGTGCCCTGTCTGAAGTGCCTTATTTGGTTGCACTATTGTATGCAGAGTTATACTTCTGTTCTGGGAATACAGTATGCACTATGCACCTCACATGACTCATGAGGCTGCCATAGAAATGTAAAAAGTTGATGATGTATCAGACTGTAAGAAAAAGGGTGTGTAAGACCAGACTCAGTAGCCTGGCACTAATGCCGAAAAAATGTCTGGTTGTAAGGAGGGGTACGAATCCAGTAGCTCGCAAACGTCCACCTCCCATAAACACAGCTTTAACCTGCTACAACCCTGAAAAGTTAGCTCTTCGATGGCAGGGGTAGAGTGAGTTTAACCAATTCAGCTTGTACATGTACATGCAGGTCCTCTGGACGAGGATGACCAGCCTCATGGGTTCTGCAAGGTGACCTACTCGTCCAGTGACCGCTTTGAAGGCCACTTCGTACATGGAGAGAAAAACGGGAAGGGAAAGTTCTTTTTTTTTGATGGGAGGTACGACAAAGTGACTTAATTGTGCCTATACAACATCTCACACACACACACACACACACACACATATGCCTATACAACATCTCACACACACACATACACACACACACATGTGCCTATACAACATCTCACACACACACACGTGCCTATACGACATCTCACACACACACACATTCTCTCTTTCTTTTGGACTTTTCTCTCCTGATGACCCTCATCCCCCCCCCCCTCCTATCTCCTCTCAGCACGCTGGAGGGCTACTACGTGGACGACGCCCTGCAGGGCCAGGGGGTGTACACCTATGAGGATGGTGGTGTCCTTCACGGGACCTACACTGACGGGGAGCTGAATGGGATGGCCCAGGAGTACGACTCAGAGGGTCGTCTGACCTTCAAGGGCCAGTACAAGGACAACAGCCGCTATGGAGAGTGCTGGATTTACTACCCTGTGGGTCCCCAGTAAGGTGTTACATGGTAGATATGTAATAGTTGGTATGGTTGGTGACCTTGTTTGACTTGTGAGTTGAAGTCTCAGAGCCTGTTGGACATCAGGAAAGTGTGACCATGCTTTTGTGTGTGCGTGTGTTTAGGATCAAGGCTGCCTATTTGGGAAGGTTAACGAAGATGGAGAGATGACAGGTAAATCAGTAGCGTATGTGTACCCTGACGGGTGCACAGCTCTTTATGGCACCTTTGTGGAGGGGGAGCTGATTGAGGCTCGACTTGCCACCCTGGTCTCTATGGAGACGGGTAGACCGCACTTCGATGTTGTACCTGACAGTGAGTAATCATTTCCTCCTTAACATAGTTAAAATATGTTGCCGATGGATTCTTATGCATCTTTATTTTTGGTTGAGCAATGACCAACTATGTCCTCTCCTAGGCCCTGTGTACTCCTATGACAAGTCCACCTCGACCTGTATCGCCACCCATACTTTTCTGCCAGACCCCTACGAGAGCAAAAGGTTTGCCCTGTTGCCTGTTTCCTAACCCTGCCAAGTTAACCCTGACTGATTAAATGTGCTCCTAGCCAAGTTCATGAAACATTTGTGGTTGTAAATGAGCTTAATCTAGACCGCAGAACTAGACCCATAAGCAAAGGACTGTTCAAGTCAATAACATATAACAATCTCCACTTATGAGTAACCTGTGCCTTATTCTTCATTAACATAGACCCTACAAAGCAGAACCAAGATTACTTTAAATAGTGATTATCTAATTGGAAGGATGATGAGGGAAGCTTTTAGATTTCTACTTTTTAACTACTTCTATAAACTGTCAATGGCAGAAGATCTGATGCAGCATGTTAACTAATTTCCTCTCGGGTTCAGAGTGTATGTGGCTGACTCCCTGGTGTTGGGGGCAGGAGATGGGCTGTTTGCCAAGGTGGACGCTGAGCCAAATACTGTCATGGCCTTCTATAATGGAGTGCGCATCACACATTCTGAGGTAGAGGTCTTTGTCTGTCTTGATGTTTTAGGAAGTGGACAAGTTTGAGGAAGGCACATGGAAAATCCCTTGTATATTTTGTGTGAATGCTAAATATACATTGTAGCTCCAGGTGTTTTAACCACCTCTTCAGCTTTCTGTCTTAGCAAGCAGGGCACATTTCTGGTGTGTCTATTTGCTCCAATTAACAAACCTCAATTTATTAGTTATAACAATACAAGGTCTGAGCAAGATGTTTCACTGTTATTGTTGTTTGTGGCGTTGCCCACGTCTCACCGTCTAGGTGGACAGCCGGGATTGGGCCCTGAACGGGAACACCATCTCATTGGACGAAGACACTGTGATTGATGTCCCCCAGCCATTTGACAAGATGGAGATGTACTGTGCCTCACTGGGACACAAGGGCAACCACTCTTTTACCCCTAACTGCAAATATGACCCGTACGTACAGACACTGACTACCAAATACAAAATGCCTACTCTTTTTCTTGATGACTAACTATATGTACAGGGAAGCAAGCTTTTGTGTTCTTACAATGTGTTTGTTGATTGGTTTCTCTAGATACGTCCATCCTCGTTTTGGGCTTATAAAATGCATCCGCACGTTGCGGGCAGTGCAACGAGATGAAGAGCTCATGGTGGCCTACGGTTACGACCATGAGCCATCGGGAGAGAGTGGACTGGAGGCCCCTGATTGGTACCAACGAGAGCTACTGGCCTTTCAGCAGAGACGGGCAGCTGAGAGGGAATAGAACACGCCCTGCTACCCTACCTACCCTTCGCCCCCAATACCCCTCACTGTTCATCACTGAAATACCACCTACCTTCCCTCACCTGCCCTTCATGGACAGGCAGGCAGACTTTAAATAGTTAAGCCTGGACTAACATTGTACCTTGAACTGAATCACAAAGCATCCCATAATTGGTCAAAAACATTCTTAACTTCATGTACCTGCACAACCTGTACCTTAACAAGAAGGTTCTCACTATGTATATTCCAACCTTCAATAGTAAACGTGTTCCTTTTCAGTGAAATTCAGTGAACTCGTCTTTTCCATTCGAATGAAACACTGCAATATGTGGATGATTTGGAGATCCACAAAATCCATGCCACAGCAGCCCACAGACATGATGGAAATCTGAGACAGGCACTGCACCTAAGGATTTTTTTTTTTAGGAGTAATTGTAGTACAAGGAACTGCTGGCTGCTCTAAAGGGTCTGTCTCTTTCTGGTCTTGGTCTATGTTTCATACAAACCATTGGAAATAAGATGACAAGTGTTTTGTAGGTGTCTTGGATTTTACATATTTTGATATCAGCTGTAGCTAAAAGGAGAAAGACTACCATACTACTGTATACTTCTATCCTTTACTGCGACTGTGTAGAGTGTGTGTGTTTGTGTCTGAGAACTTGATGGTTGACGTTGCAAAAGGATGTTGTCGATTCCCACCCTAGTAAAACTATTAAAATGTGTTCTGTTGTGCCACTTGAACTCAGTTGCCACAGTAATTTGTCTTTACTTAAAAAGTCTTTAAAGTATCCTAATAAACTCACCACGAAAATCAGGTAAGTAGCAAATTTCATATTTATAGAGCATATGACAAAATTATTTCGGAGAGTCTACTGGGCATGGTGGCCATATAAGGGTTAAACTTCTGCATGGCTGTCGAGCTGCACCTGCGCGTGTAGGTTAATGGGTAACGCGCTACCTTGAGTTCACCTGTGGAATAAACTGAAAACTGCCGGAAGAAAGAAAGCGACTACTGAGAGTGGGCTAAAATAGGTTAATTTGTCCTACTTTTCGGTGAGTATGAGATAATACAAATTGAAATATTGCCTAAAATAGCAGCTAAACGTTTGTGATAGTCTTTCAGAGTTTAATCCCAGATGTTCATGTGTGAAGTAGGGTGCCCACTAAATTGTAGGCTACAAAAGGCGGCGTATCAAAAGATGTGATGGGTGTACCGAAACATGTAACGTTGGTTAACATAAATGTAGGCTACACTAGTATTTTAACATTGACTCTTTTCGTCGTTTCTATGTGTTTTGTGTAGATCAAATGGACCGCTACAGGTACTTTATCTTCAACCAGCGTAGCGTCGTGGTTCTAGGTATCCTTCAGGTGGCATGTGGGGCTTTGTGTATGGTGTGCGGGGTCATGGACGCAGTTTTCCGCAAAGACACACCACTAAGCATGACCAGAGCTCCAGTATGGGCGGGATTGGTGTGTAAAACTTTGGATAATATAGTTGGATTACTTTATTGTATGAAAAATCTCCCAATGTTCGCCTATAGATATGTTTTATGATGCATCACTGTTTCTGTCTCCCTTGCCTTTAGATCATGGCATCTCCCGGTGTACTAGCTCTATTTGCCTCTCAAAGGAAGAATCCAATACTGGTAAGAGAGAGCCTGTGTGTTAATGTAGGCCTACTTAACTGTTTAAAATGGCACTCTTCCTATCTAAAGTATGCTACTTCCAATGATCCCTAAGGTGAACGTGATGATCATCTGCTCAGTGTTCTCCTGTGTTGCCGTGGTGATTGTAATATCATATGCCAGTTTGACACTGACTTATGGCGAGGATGATGAAGAAGTGTTTCACCACCACTACATACCTGAAGTGGTAAATCCCTGCCACTCTCCCCCCACCTAAAACAAACACATCCACAATGATAATGACCGAGCAGCAAGGTGAAATGGACACCAACATTTTCAGAACGAGCAGTCTAATGACACTCACTCTTTCCCCCAACCACACCCTGTATTGTCGTTGTCTTAGTGTGAGTCCCAAGTATGCCACATAAGGACGGTAATGATATCAACAGATATTCCTGTCTCCCTTCAGAAGGTTGTGCTGAGTCGGATGGTGAGGGGATCCAATGCCACCATGTTGCTAGCCTGTGTTGTCAGCCTCTTCCTCTCCTCACTCATCTCCTATGTGGGCTGCCGCAGTCTGCCTCTCTGTGGCTGCTACGATGGAATCACAGGCCTGGTGAGGAGAGAACCACAGCACTCCCTGTCTAAAAGAAACCTGTAAACCTTCCCTCCTCTCAACCATGTGCCACCGTGTTTAATAGGAGACCCTGGTCCCTCAGAGTGACCCCTACCCTCAGACGGAGCTTGTGTGCACCTGGCAAGGTAAGCCGCCCAACTGTGTTGGGTGCTGTTAGGCAACAGCCGGGTCAAGATTTGACGGTGAGACTGCATATTACCACTATTATTCTAGACAGGGAAGACCCTGTTGGTGTACTATGCTGTTTGTTGTGTATAGATAGGTGTTTAGCCTGTGTTTTGAGACTGGAATACATGTCCAAAACAGTTTTCCCTTTCTTACCAGCAGGAGGCGATGACCGTATCTTTAACTCACCAGCATCCTTCAGTGACAGGGACCCAGAGGAAGCAGAGGTTCCATCCAAACACCCAGCATACAGCAGGCTCACCTGAACCCTGGCCACTGTGTGACCTTACTTTGTTACGGCCACATTTAACTTTTTCTTTACATCCTTAGTTCTATGATCACTGACATGGATCAGATGCCTTCTGGTTGATGTAGGGAAACCCACAGCAGTGCTATTATAGGCTAATGGAGGACAGGAGTCCAGTGTTAGCACTTGAGGACAGTTCACATGTACCTTACGTATCCACCAGCATTTTATTCTTCTCTGCTGTCTCCCTAGAGCTAAGAGGAAAGACCCTACATTATTTGTGCCAAACTCATTTCAGAACATCTTTCATGCTGTGTTGTCTTGGGTATACCTGGAACTAAGCTTTGGGATTTGGGGGGGGGGGGGGGGGGGGGGGGGGGGGGGGTTTATACTGAGACTAGGTACAGATCTTTGAAACCAGACCAGAGTGTAAATTAATGCAATTTTATACTTAACCCAATACAGCAGAGCTACTGCTCATGCATGAATTATATTTTATACAGTCAGCTGTTTAAACCTGGTAAATTGATCATTGTTGTATTGTAACGATCTGTGCTACTGTGTGCCATATTTAATAAAACAAAATATAAATATTTACAAATTATTAAAGAGAACAGCACAGACATCAGATAAATGACACTGAAAATGTTTTGGGAGGCTTTATTGCAAGGTTACACATAACATTTGATATAATTCCATAAAACCATTGCAAAGCAGTACGCTCCGATTCACTGTCCCTGTACAGTCAGTGCATGAGTGACCTGATTTAAAAACAGATGTAATATTCAGTGCCAGTGTATTCGTTAACCCGGTCAACCAGACTGAGTATGCTGCTTATCTTGTTTCACTTGATCAATGTAGCTAGTGAAACACACTTGAACGTAGGATATGGGGCTGATTATGTACATGAACATGTACATGAATGTACTAAATGGTTATTACACAGAAAACAGTATTTGTTTGGACCCAAGTTGGACTGGAAAAATGCAAATAAGAACCATAACAAAACTGATTAAACCACCAACATAGGACTTCCAATAGATCCCTACAAAATGTATTACCATCTTACGTTTCAGGGCTATCTGTGTTTAACAAGCCTTTGGGTCAAATGTATCAATGTTTATAAAAGCTTATCTGACTTTTGTGAGAAGGCTTTTTTTATCAGCTCAATTGTAAAACATTGCTACAGTATCAGGCCAAACTTGTCTTCACACAAGGAAAGAGCATGGTTTATGAGAGGGACCATGTTATTATGGCACAATGTAAATGATGTAAGTTACCTTTTTCAGAAAACAGTAAATCTGGATCATGGTGTAAATGGAGTCCTATGCTGGCCATGAAGATAGTACACTGCTCACTTAGACAAAGACACTAATACAACTGACCACTACCAGGAGGCTGTGTGATCAGACCAGCTAAGACACGGTACAGCAAACTTTAACAGAGCATCATTAGATTTTTATGCAACTCCCCCTTAGTCAACTAGCCAATTCATCTGTCATAGGCAATGACACATGTTGGCTTTCAATCAAAATAAGGAGGCAAATCCATTGTCTTTACCTTTGCGAAAAGATGATAGACAGTTTACATGGTCAGTTTGCCAAATCCTATCACACTGTGCCAAGCTCTGAATCATTTGGGTTTTATCAACATTCTTTCCATACCATACACACCTGCAAATCTCTCATCAATGGACAATATCAAAATAAAAACGTGTTATCAATGGGCCACAGAACCTGCTGAGGTCCAAATACAGAAACAAAGCAACACCGATTAAATAAAAAGACGTAAAAGACCTTAGGGTAACACCACAAAACTGAGTTTGAATACAGCAAGGGTTATGGTGGATGTGTAACTGTAGGCTATAGCTTAGTACTTAGAGTTAAAGTATGTTTCTTTTTGTATATATATTGTGTTACTGTATTAGAGTGTATTTTAGACATGCTTCAGATTGTTACATAGTGAAGGAAATCCTTAGCTTGTTGAACTTGTTCTAGAGCTAAAGCAGAATAGTCCCTGCCCACACATCTTACTCACTGGCCAAGAAGTCTACTTACAACAAAGCAGTGGGTGATTATTTTGTTTTTCCATAATACCTATGAATGTATTTTATATTTGGAAGTGCCTGAGTGATTTCTACGGCTAGGGCCTGACTAGGATAGAGGTATGTGTGTTATCCCTTCAAATGTTTCACTGGGCTCAGACACAATTGATAAAAGTATTTTTTTTATCAATATGGATGATAGACCCTGACAAGTTATAATTCCCTTCAAACAGTGTCTTTTCAGATAGTATGTTTTCAAATATTTCAGATAAGATATGATGATAAAAAAGCGCTTTTTGATTGTTGAGTTGAAAGGCCAGATAACAGGCAGTATGGAAATTGTGCTTTCCTCACAATCACCTCTGATTCTTCCATTTCCTATATCCCTCATTCTCCCTTCCTCACTTCCTGTCCCTTTTCTCTTTTTCTCACTCAGCAGCCGCAGCCCCAGCCACCCTTCTCCTCACTCTCGCCACCCCCCCTCCCTAGGGTCACTGTGTGTCCCCCGACACTGCCGGGGGGCTGGCTCAGAATGAGAGGTTTCTGGGACTTGAGCTTGTGCGCCACTGTCATGAAGATGGCCTCCACATGGTCACTGCTTCCTCGCTGGTTTATGGATCCGTCCACGCCAGCCGTTGGGTTCTTGGCAGACGTCTCAAACAGGGGCATAGAGTGAGTATCGGCAAACTGCTGCGCCAGGTCCGTGCCCACCTGGATGGAGTCCTGGAGGTCGCATTTGTTTCCCACCAGGATCCTGGGCACTTCCTGTCCCAGAGCATGCTGCTTGCACTCCTCGATCCAAGCCGGGAGGCTGCGGAAGCTGGCGGCGCTGGTCATGTCGTAGACGAAGACCACCGCGTGGACGTTTCGATAGTAGTGCTGGACCATGGACTTCCTGAAACGTTCCTGTCCTGCTGTATCCCACAGCTGGACCTGCAGAAGAAAGGAAGTAAGATCGACATACACACACTCAGAGGAATCACTTATTTTGTTCAACGGGTATGAGAGCTGCTCATATGTCCTGTAATGTTTTTATGATTCTGCAGAGGGCAGCCAGAGCACAGTGGATCTTATTTTGCAGCCACTGCCCTTTAGATAAAGGACCCTTACAAGATACCCTCATCTTGAAGGTTGGTTGGCCTTATACTGTGCATCGTTGTAAGAACCCATGTAAAATAACTCCTGTTTCTTATTCCAATGGTCTGACACTTCTCATTCGCTCACCTTAATTTTTTCGCCGTCAATCTCGATAACTTTCTCCCTGAAGTCCACCCCGATCGTGGCCTCGGTTTTCTCTGGGAATTTGCCTGCACAGAATCGGTAGGTGAGGCATGTCTTGCCCACACCAGAGTCCCCAATCACGATGATCTTGAATATTCGTGTCCGTGGTGGCGGAAGGTTCACGCTGGTCAGAGAATTGGCAAATTCAGCAGAGGTCTCCAGATTTGCCATATTGATAAACAAGCCACTAAACTTGTTAATCGAGACGAGCTGTAGCTAGCTCGACCACGAGCAAATATGTTGTGACTCGGGAACTGAGCTGTCGGAAAAGGACAACCTTGCCCTTGAGACATACAAATTAATATTCATATGTAACCAAGGCCACCAGCAACAAACAGCTACCTGGTTACGTTTTGAATCGTACCAGCTCTGAACTGTTGTTCTCAAAAATAATATTTATGGATACTATGCTGCTAGTGGCTGGTACGTCGCCACGTACAATGTTGAAGGACTCATCTCGCGAGAACCTTCTGGAAAAGGAAAGTCTTTATTGATTGGATCCGTTTCGACCAAATAGGCGTGTTTTGAATAAATCAGCTTTTCACTTCCAAAGAAGGCTTACTCATTAACATTTGTAGGGTTTAAACGTCTCTGGGCCCTTTGACTCTTGTCAAATAAGTGTGCTCTAAACAGAAAGCTCTAAAGCTCTACTGTACAGACGTGTTCGCGTTGAGTGAAATATAATCTGGGAAGGTCCAAAAGTATTGTTACATGGAATAATTTATTCAGGATGTAAACTCAAAAGTGCAGCCTTTTGGGACTGCCAAATATGTTTGCCACTGCTTTCTATAGTTTAGCAAGTGACCCAGTACATTGAATAGCACCAGTAAACGTTAAAAAAAAAAAACAGTCAGGCAACACATCTCTTTACCTATAGGCTCCCAGTTTGGAGGTTTTCTAACCTCAGCTCCAAACAAATACTCTGCTGCCTGGCCAAACATTGGACATTATTCCACTGTATCAAAGTCCAGCCCAGTCTCTGTGCAGTTGACAACCCGAGTACAACAGGTCTGTGAGCACTTAACCATTGCCATGAATGACAAAACATTTTTACATTAGAAGTAAACTACAATTTAAGGTATGCTTAAAATGCTTGTTCATTGAATTATTTGACTAAAACTTCCCTTATGTCTGCTTTGTGTGTCTGAACCATGTTATTGTGAACTCCCAGGCACAAACAGACATGGATCTGGCTCCCTCTCCCCCAGGATTGGATCTTGAGTATAAGACCATCTTCTCCACTGGGTCTCTGGTCTTCTTGCAAGAGCTCATCTCCACTTTTGATGAAGAGGTTGACAGGGTAAGAGACATGACACTAATTCTATATTACGCATGTTTCATAAAATCACACTTTTTAAATGATAATCTGAAAAAGAAATCACATACAATAGCAATTTGAATGAGACTTTTTACTAAATGGAATGCTTTACAACAATCTTGGCAAACAAAGAGATTCAATGATGCACACTTTGCACCGTGATATTCTAGATCCTGAAGCTCCGGATCTCCAGGAAGGCTCACCTGGACCTGTCAGGTGACCTCCCAGAGTTCTCAGAGGTCACAGCCCACGTCAGGAGTGACTCTACCTGGAGGGTCCGACCAGTGCCCCCCCGGTTGCAGAAGAGACATGTGGATGTGGGGGACCTGGCCCCCTGTGACACCCAACGCCTCCTTCAGGCTCTCCGCTCCCCTGCTCAGGGTCTACAGGTACTGGCCAACACAACAGGATGGACTACAATTAGTTGGATTTGTAATTTCTAGTAGTAAGAGTTGTTCATAAATATCTCCTTTGTTCACTATTATTGTCTTGTTTGTGTCGCGCAGATTGATTTCGATGATGGTAACTGCCCCACATACCGGAACCAGATTAAAGGCATATTTAATGTTTATGAGGTGGTGCATAACAAATTTCCAGGTGAGTTATAGCTTTGTCACACACACTCTTGCACACGTACTGTATATGCTCAGGCACACACATTCTTCAGTCACCAACACATTCTAAAGGGCAGATAAACATCACTCATGAACATGTGTTTTCTGCTGTCGTCGCCCTCCAACAGACACCCCCCCAATATCCCAAGCTCCCGTGCTGATGCTTCGCCCTCGTGCATGGAACATGGTGGAACACAACATGATGGTACAGAAACACCTGACTGTTCTGCCAATGTTGCACTGCTTGGTTCACAATCCAGTTTAGGTTTGCTAGAAGTCTGTAATGGACATCCACGTAACTTCACAGGTGAGAGGGAAGGAGGTTCCTGGTCCTCTGTTTGATTTTGGCCTCCTGATGTTCCACTGTGGGAAGCTGCTGTTTGACTGCGGGAGTGGGCCCTTTTTCTACCTCTCCAAAGTAAGGCTGCATCGAAATGTATAGATGGTGGAGGGGTAATAAAAAATTAACCCCACAAGGAAACCTCCTCTTAATTTCATCTACCTTTTTCTCTATTTTTTTCCCTCTCTTTCTTCTGTCTCATCCCCTTCATTAAATAGGTGGAGAGTTACCTTGAGGCAAGATTATGGAACAAAATATTTGAATGGACAGAGCACAAGGTTTGTGTGCGGATGTACTGTATGTGTGTATCTACTGTGTATGTTATATGTATGCATAATGAGTTTGTGTGTGTGTGGGTGTGTACATATGTCATTGTCTGTTCCTCTGTATCTGTGTGTGTTATAGCTGGGCCTACCTGTTGGCAGTATCAAGGCCACGGTTCTGATAGAGAACGTTCTGGCAGCATTTGAGATGGAAGAGATTCTGTACGAGCTGAGAGATCACTCCGCTGGTCTCAACTGTGGCATTTGGGATTATTCAGCCTCTTTTGTCAACAAATTTGGTGAGCCTAAATATGAAGCATTTTCCTCATGGGTCGATTATCCTCTCACCCTTCATATTACAATATATCTATAATGTATCAAATAAGGCCAAATGCAACATTAGTTTACAAATTTCACTTTCTCCAAAAGAGTTAAGTTCTACCTTGAAGATTCATCTTTTTGAGTCTTCCACATCCTTAAATATGACTTGAATCATATTTACATTCTTTGGCAGTGACAAAGCAACGTACAAAAAGTGCATACTTGCAGCAGATAATTATGACAGGTGAATTCCTAGGAAGAGTTTGTGTTATAAAACATGGCACAGTCACACCTGCTGCTCATAGAATCTGCTCCATCACTCTGAAGGTCAGAGGTCATTTGTTACTCTTCCAGGTCACCGGGAGGCCTTTCTGCTCCCCGACCGCAGCAAATATGTCAACATGGAAAAGCGTTTCCTGCATAGCTATATGGACCTGCTCGTCTGCACATGTCACCAGCGAGGAGCGTTAGCCACAGGAGGCATGGCTGCCCTGCTTCTACCTCCAGACAGGGAGAGCGCTACCTACAGGACAGTGCTGGCTACTGTCACCAGGCAAAGTCACTGGTTAAATGAGCATGCATGCAGAAGTGCAACTCTGTTCAATTGTAACTTTGATTAATATTCAGATTCAGTGTCATGCCATCTTTCCAGTATGTTTTTTGTCAAGAGTTTTGTCCATTAGGCAGGCTATGCAGTATTATCTTATGCATGCATTTGTTTCAGGTTTCTTCATATCTGTCTCTACATATTTCAGATTGAAGTTACTGGAGATCGATGCTGGTGTTGACGGCTTCATGGTGTACGACCTAGACCTCATAGAACCAATGCAGAAAGTACGTTCTTCGTTGTGATCATTGAGTGTGAACTACCTTTCAACGTGTTTTGATAACCTCATTCCCTAATCCTCATCACTCTCTCTCTCCCTCTCTGCCACACAGCTCTTCCAGCTCCATACCCAGGGTGATAACCAGCTGTACCAGCTTCGAGAGGACCTAGTGGTCACCCCCGATGACCTACTTTCTATGCCAGCAGTCAGTCGCCAACTCATCTACCAACTGCACCTGTCTACCAACTCATTATACTTTTCTCCAACACAGTGTATACGAATCTAACTGATGTCTTCTTCTTGCTTTGTGAGTGACAGGGTGGAGTAACACTATATGGTCTGAAGTATAACATTGCTGTGGGTATCTTGTTTATTGAGGCATGGCTTACAGGTGAGAAAAGTCTTTTGAGTTGTGTTATTTGTTTTCTACCAGCTACAAACTACTTTCCAATATATGGAAGGGAAATTAATGAATTAAATGATGAATACCTAAATCTCAATGTTTCCTTATGTTTGACTCAAAGACTCGTCTCTCTGTGGTTTTAATGCAGGTAAGGGCCACTTCTTCTACAGAGGCCAGGTGGAAGACTCTGCCACTGCAGAGATCTCCAGATCCCAGGTGTGTTAATGACCTTCATACGCACACGATTCCGCTGTAAGGTGTGTATTATCACTTCCACAGTATGAGTCAAGTTTCAGAGACCGTAAATGGTAATAGTTACTTTCAGTTTTTACTTAGTTGCTTTGTCTTAGAGGTTAGTTGGAGGGTAAAGTTCATGTTAGTCTAAGTTCCACCCTTAGTCCTAGACCTAACAGGAGAGATACAGTTCCTGTTTCTGTTGCAGGTGTGGCAGTGGATCCGGCACCAGGCCCTCCTGGAGGACAATGGCAGCGTGGTGACCCGGGGGCTGGTGACTGACCTCACTCAGGAAGTCATCGGGGAGCTCCGGGAAGTCACCCACTGCCAGACTGTTGGGTAAGAGAGGGTAGTCTTGAGTCAAGACAAGCCTGTTCTACAATTTCAGTAGGGACATTCAGATTGTTCCAAACTGTACAGGATGTTTTAAGTACAATTAGTTTCATGATAAAGAGACGATCTACAATAACAGCAACATCTAGACTGTTATAAACTCCTGTCAGCTCTTCATCAGCAGCTCTCTGCTTTTTGCTTGTCCCCATCTCTCTTCTCCGGTAGAGATGAACAGAGGCTTCTCAATGCTGCTGCCATGTTCTTGGAAGTCGTGCAGAAGAGAGACTTCCCCGAGTTCCTCACCACCTACCTGAACCTGGACCACACCTTTCTCAGTGCCCAGGCCGGCTCAACAGGGAGTACCCCCAGAGCCAAACTCTGAGTGGAACCACACCCCCATCGTACATGAGCTGTTACATCCCATACGGTTGCTAGAGCAAGTGCTAAGTGTATTTTCGGATACAAGTTAAAACATTTGGTTGAAATCATCTAAACAAGGATTGGGGAATTCTTGTGGGAAGTAATGATTCAATTTACATATACAAAGAACAGAGAATTAGGCCACTTAGATATATTCTGCTGGCTAGGTCGAGGAGGGCCAAAATTGTGAAGGCAGGGCACCAATATAATAAAATCCAGACAAACCCCCTCACAAGAGATATTTTATTCAACTCAGTTTAATTCATAACTCCTTGATGTTAGAGAGGAGTGGTCTGTGTGAAGAGTTCAATGTGATTGACAAGTGCCTTGTTTACCTAAATGAAAAGTAAAACAATGAGACTGAGTGGTAACAGAGATGCCGTCACATTTACACCTTATGATGGACAAACAGAAGCAAACCCCTGAAATAAAAGCCAGATAACTGTAGGATGCTGTTGTGATGAGTGATTATCTTTTATAAGTGGTTGTTTTAAATGGGACCCACACATTTTTCACAAAGGGTAAAACTGCAGAAATACAAAGAGAATAGAAGGAAATAAAAATGGATTTGTCAGTCATAAAGCTTTACTTCAGCAGATGGACTTCTGAGCTCTGTGTCTTTGCACTGAGGCCGGTTGTGTTCTGGCCCCTTCCACCTGGAGTTCATGTTTAGACGTCTGCCATTGGACACCCTGGTGGCTGAGTAGAGGACTACATGAGCTCAGACGATTGTAACCGAGTGCAACGCCTCAATGCTTCCCCAGGAACAAGTGATGCTTCCTCTTGAGTGTCCCACCTTCTTATATTTGGCACATGCCAGCCTCAACACTACATATGAACACAGTCCCCAGCACTACTACAATATCTCCGTTTTCAAACATTTTTATTTCTTTATTTGTTGTTTTAATATATAAATTACCTTTTTAAAAACGTGAGAAGAAGCAGATGCAGAGGAACATGTGGTGGAATCACAGGAAACAGAAACCCTGTTCATAGAAGCTTTCCACCCAACCCGCTTTCTGCTCTCCACGTCCTCCCTCTTCTCTGTACGTTTTTATTTCCTTTTGTTGTTGTTGTTTGTTGTTTTAAAGAATAGTTGTCACCGGGGGTTAAAAAAAAGAAAGTAAAATGGGCTTTATTTTTCCTCTCCTCTTCCACATCTCTCTCTCCTTCCCTTTCTCTCTGTGGCTTTCTGTCCATCCAAATCAGTGCACTGCAGGGGGTGGGGGAGGGGGGGGGGGGGGAATCACAGACAGCCGAAGCTGGGGGGTGGGGTGGGGAGGGTGTCGTTGGCAGACTAGCGGCTGGAGGCGTGTGTGTGCGAGCGCGCTCTTCCTCCTCGTCCTCACATGTCGTTAGCCATCTCGTCGTGCTCCCCGGCAGACAGGTCCCCGTTGGCGCTGATTGTGGTGCTGTCCTCGTAACCCGGGGGCATGAACGCCAGCGTGTAGGGGTAGAGCTTGTTGCAGGCGGCGCGGTACGACTCGGTGGCCTTCTGCTGGCCCTCCCCCAGACTGCCCTCACGCAGCGCCTGCAGAGCCTCCGTACAGATCTGAGGGGGTGAGGAGCGAGCCGTCAAGACACCTGACCACTGAGACCCGAAACCAAATGAGCCGTTTACTGAAGAGTGCCGGCTTACCTGGATGCTCCTCCCAGTCAAGGACTCGTCCAGCGCCGTAGCCAGCTCGCACGCCATCTTGTCGGACGAGGAGTCCAGGTAGAACATCATCTTAGCAGCTGCAAGAGGAGGAACATGGATATCAACGCCTGTGGCTCTGCATTGTTACGTGGACAAGTCAGAGTGCACTGTTTGGGGCTGTGTGTGTGCGTGCGTGTGTGTGAATACCAGCTAAGCGGTGCGGTACAGAGTTGGAGTGTTTGCTCAGGTAGTTCTTGTTGAAGCTCTTGGGGTCGCTCTCTCCAAACAGCCGGGAGATCTCCTGCTTCAGTACCGTCCTCACAGCTTCCGGAAGGTCCTGGCTGTCAGACACTGCACAACACATTCAGGACAACCAGAGGATTATCAACTAACCAGGACAGTGTTCTGGAACACCACTTCACCTTCATTCTCCAGAAGAACACTAACATACATCCCAACAGATACTCCCTCTACTCCCCCCTCTCTCTTCTGCGTCTTGACGATTGACTGAGGTACCAGGCTAGGATTAATCAGAAAGGTTGACAGGATGTTTGTACAGGTCCGCTGAATACATGTGGGGGAGGAATGCGCCCCCCCAATGCAGAGGTACAGACCAGACTTCGCTGTGGCCCAGATACTAGAGACCAGAGACAGCTACAGAGACAAGCAGACTCTGGGTGTTCTCTGGGCATCATTCAGGGAGCTTTGATAAGATGGCTAAGTAGCACTGCCACCTTTGAGGAACAGCTCCCACAGAATATTCAGTATACAACTTCTGGTGTCACCTAGGGTGCATGTGAGGTTTAGAACACTTGGGCGTACCTCCTTTGAAGAAGCGTACTAGACACTGGTGGAGCCAGGGGTTGGAGGGCTCCATGGAGAACGCCCGCTTCACCGACTGGAGCATTAACAGGTACTTTTCTATTGGTGGTGGGGGGGGGGGGGGCGGGTCAGAAAGATAGGGAAAGAGGTTAGGAGAGGTCATCGGAGTCCAGACAAACCGGTTCTGAAACATTCGTTTCCATTCTGGTGGGCGTGCATGGTACCTTTTCTGAAGTAGATCTCGAACGCCAGTAGGTGAGTCTCGATCTTGTTCTTCACCAGGTTCTTCAGAGGGGTCAGGAACTTCACTGCCTCCTCCAGAGGACTCTCCACCTGCAGATGGGGGACGTTTACTGCCTTGTCGATCTGGGTTCCTGGGTTCTCACACCCTGACTAACTATTCATGGGTATTGACAAGGTGTGACAGACATGCGCGCGCACTGTGGAAGAAATTCAGAATTCCTGTGTGCTTACATTATTCACTAATCAATAGAACTAGTCATTGGATACTAGTTAGTATGTTCTCATGTAAGCTTGCTATTAATAAGAGCAGATTGTGTCTATGTGTCAGACTGTTGTAACGTCATTACTGCCTGATTTGTCATTATCTATGTTTACATTCTTGTGCCCTATAAAAGATGGTCCTCCGGCCTTCAGAGCGGAGAGACATGATTGAGGCCTATGGTCAGAGGTCTGGTTCTCTCCCAATCTGCAGATTGATAATACTTAGTAAAATACAGAACTCAACTGAACTTAGTCATTCCGTTTATGAAGAGACGGACAAAACACTTTCTTCATCAGCGCGCGCGCGCACACACACACACATCTTTCCTTGCTTTAAAGGATCTGTTTATATCTCTGGAGACAAAACACACACCTTGGCCAGCTTGTCAGGTATGAGCTCCTCCTTGGGCCCTCCAATCTCCTCGTCATCATCCTCCTTCTTCTTCTTCTGGTTCTTCAGCTGCTTCTCCTTCTCGGCGTTCTTCTTCTCCTCCTCCAGCTGCGCCTTCTTCTGCGCCCGCCTCTGCTTGTTCCTCAGCTTCTTCAGCTCCTTGTCCGTCAGGTTCTCTGGTGGAAAGACAGACCGAGAGAGAGAGAGAGAAAAAAGATGAGATGTAGAGAAACACAAGTACAATGGATGGGTTTACATATTATTTTGAGGCAAAAACTTAACAGACATGTTTTAGGGCGCACACACACGTAACACATCTAAAACAATCATACACCTGCTCACTCACACACACTCACACACACACGTTGCCACACTCACCGGCGTCGGCCTGGTGCTCCTTGTTGTCGTCAGCCAGGGGGTTGTCGTGCAGGCCCAGGTAGATATGGATGGCGGTGCGCGCTGCCTTGTAGTAGAAGGGGTGCATGCGCAGCACGTCCTCCAGCTTGAGCAGGTCCACGTAGGAGCGCAGGGTCATCTTCCTCATGCAGTACGTGTGGAAGTCAAACTGGTCGTCCGTGATCTCCACAAAATGCTGAGGGGATACAGGGAGACAATTCCTGATTTTCTGCAAGTGGGATCAGCCAACTACCCTGTTCTTGGCTCGTTTCCAAACCACTGTCAGTTGATGGGGTGGGTTAAAAATCGGGCAACCCTGTCTGATGTCAGACAAATGAAATAAGAGGGGATGATGATTCTGATTGGTTGTTTGGAGGATGAAAGATCGGACAGAGCTCAGCATGCTGTGGCTTACCCTTTCGATCTCGTGGCACTTCTTGAGCGCCTCCCCGAACTTGTTCATGGACTTGTAGGCCAGGGCGCACTCTGTCTGGAACCACATGCACTGCATCTCGTTCAGGTTCTCCACCGCCGACGTTCCCTCCTGAAACACGCACAGCGTCACGCACAGCGTCAGCCTTCAAACAGCCCAGCGGCCAGAGCGCACACGCACGCTCCAGTTTGGGACGTGCAACAATAAAAGGAGGACTCGAGGACGAGGCGGAAGCGCACCCGTGTGAACTTGGAGCACATCTCCTCTGCCTCCTTGACCAGGCCAGCCTTCAGCATGTACTTGGCACACTTGGAGTTGATGAAGCGGTCGGCCGTGTCCAGGGCCTGGGCCTCGTCCATCCACCTGGCTGCCTCCTTGATGTTCCCTGCATGCTGTGGGGAGGGGGGGGGGGAGGAATGTCAGAACAATGGTCCAGTTGATGATTTGATGGCCTAGGCAAGTTGAGAAGTTTGGCGCGTGGTGCATCTTGGATGTGGTGCGTTGGTGTGATCAGGCTGGTCTTGTTTTCTGTCAGTGTCAATAACATGGCTGCACGGGCTACCTTGCATATCTTGGCTTTGAGAGAGAACAATTCTCTGAATATGTTTTTCCTTGTTTTGCTTGGCTTTTCTCTAGGACAGGTGTATGAACGTGGGTGTGCTGCTGACAGATGTGAATGTGTGTCTGCATGCAAGTGCCTGCACCCTCTACCTTGTAAATCTTGGCTTTGATGAGGAACAGTTCTATGAGCGTGGGCGTGCTCTCGATGGCTGTGTTGATGTACTCCAGGGCTAAGGCCTGTTGGCCAACGTGGTCAAAGTGCTGAGCCAGGAAGTACTGCACCCACAGAAGTGTAGTGGGAGGTTCCTCTTTACCATCATCTATAAGACACACACGATCACTGACACAAATACAGCCCACAAAATATGGTTTTTGGTTTTACAAAACCCATCAACGTACTACAATCTAATACTTACCATTTTGACTAAACATTCGACAGCTTTTTAGGCAAGTTGCGTATCCCACTACTAAATCTTCTATAATTGACACCTGCAGGGGAAAAAAATAAGGGCATCAACATTGATGGGTTCAGACACGAACTTGGAGATAATTTCTAGCGTATCTTTCTAATTGTCTTTACCTTCTCCTTGTCGCTGTAGAGAGACTTGAGAGTGGTGAAGACTGGCGGGCAGCCTTTACTGAAGTTCATCCTCAGGTAGCAGTCCAAACATTCGCAGAATTTTTCACCTGGTTACCAAATGTTAGGAGTTATGGCGACGGTACTTTAAGTGACATTCTTTTACTATGTAGAAAGCATAAGCGTGTGTGTGTGAGTACACATACCAGTAAGGAAGGTGAGAGGAAGCCTTCTGGGCACCAGTCCTTTGGGGAACTTCACCCACACTTCCTCATAAATCTTCTGCCTCTCCTCGACGCTCCCTGTGGGCGAAGACGCGTTACAAGGGTCAGGGTGTACAACACTGACCACATGTTCACAACAGGCAGACCACAGAAACACAAAACCTCAGCGTCTCCCTGGATCACAGCTGAAGAGCAGACTCAGAAGAGGCTATGTGATGGCGTACCTGGTTTCAGTGCCTTCTCCAGACCCTGGTAGTAGGCCCAGTTTTCAGGGTTCCTCTCCTGGAGTCTTCTGTAGACCTCCAGGGCCTCCTCTGGCCGGTCCAGCTGCAGCATAAGCTCTCCTGCAGCAGCACAGGCAGTTAGGAGACACTCAAGAAGATCTACTAAGTCAGCCTCACTTACCACAAAACGGTCTGTGCCAGATTCCTTTCATACACGTACACATTTCTACTGTAAACCCACTTGGACATCATAAAGACAACCATCATCGAAGGTCACACACGTACCTCGGGTCTCCTCCACTGCCAGCTTGTCACAGATCTGTTTCTCGTAGGTGGTGAGGTGTTCCAGTGCTTCCTTGAACAAGCCCGCCTCCCGTAGCACCTGGTTCTGGTACAGCAGCAGCTCGCTGTACTCATAGTCCACCTTGTCCGGAGACGTCTGGAACAACATACCGACACCAATCACATTCACTGGCGCAGGCACGGCAACTAATCATATTTACCAATATGGGGCAGACAACCAAACACTTTCAATTAATGCTAGAGCCCTTGAATTCGGACCACAGATACACTGCTTGTGCTGTTATAACGATGAGTCTGGCTCACCTGTTGCGTTTTGCGAAACTCCTCTACAATCTTGGCAGCCATCTCAAAGTCTTCTAGCAGGTGGTAGGCTACGGCGTAGCCGATCCACGAGGCCCTCTGGGCAGGGCGCAGCTGCAAGAGCTGGTAACGTGTCTCCTAGAGAGGCAGAGAGAAGGGTTGAAGCAGGCAGGCAGGCAGGCAGGCAGGCAGGCAGGCAGGCAGGCAGGCAGGCAGGCAGGCAGGCAGGCAGACATATACACACACACACACACACACACAGCAGATCCCCCTGATGCCTCTCCCACCCCTCTCTCCTACTCCTTCCCATCCTCACCCGGTACCCCTCCAGGTCCCTCATCTGGATCTGCAGGAGGGACAGGTCCCTGAGGATCTGCAGGTTGTCCTTGTCCCACTTCAGAGCGTTGCGGTAGCACTTGATGGCCTCATCGTACTTTTTGTCAGACCTCTGCAGCAGCCCGTACACGTGCCAGCCTGGGACAGCGGGGGTTAAGGAGGCCAAGACACACATGGAAACCACCCAGGAGGAAAGAACCACCAAATACCTGAACCACCTAAACCTCTCCACATGGACCACTTAGAGTGGGGAACATTCAAGACTCACTTCCATAAATGCAGAGAAACCTGATACTTACACTAGTGACTAATGACACAAGATCTAGTTCTCTCTCTCTCCTCCCTCTTCAGGAGGGGTTGAGGCCAAAACCATGTAGCCAAGATGCATCAATGCATCCCAGTGTTGGCAGGCTGGTTAAAGTGGCGTTTCTCAGCGCAGCAGGAGGATACAGACGTGACTCTTGAGGTCGTTGCGTAGGCCCCTTCTCACCAGCTCGTACGCCTCCTCCTTTTTCCCCAGACAGTTCAGGGTCAGCCCCTTCATCGCCAGGGTCTCTGAGGGAAACGGAGAGAAGGAAAGAAATTGAATCGACCTCATTAGTTCTTTCGAAATAATAAGGTAAAGGTTGAGGAAATGACAAGGGTTCTGTTTATTTCTCCATTTCTTTTAACTGCTCTGGCGGACAGACAGGATTGGATGTGTGCGGAAGTGTCTTACCTCCATGCTCTGCAAACTTTGGGTTGGTGAGGATCTGTTTGCAGAACTTGAGTCCATTTCTGTACTGCTTGTGCTCGTAACATCTCTGCAGGACAGATCAGATAGGGGGAGAATATTGATCTTTACTGATCTGCTGCACGTGTGTTGCAATCTGATGCCTCCTTATTCTAGTGGCAAAGAAAATGTGACGCACAAAAACAACAGGCTACTGTATCATCCAGCTCAGACAAAAACACACAAACCTAAGCAGAGTGTGCATTCTGTGACACTGTGGCTAGTGTGATCCTGAGGGAAGTCCGCGACATAAGCTTGTGTGAATCAGTGGTGAGCAGAATAGTGATTAGAGAGCCTGCCAGACAGACTTAGAATCTGCCTGCATGATCTGCCAGGGTCAGCAGTCAGCACAGCAAGGCCTGGGTCCCCAGAACCACAGCTTGCCAATAACCATACAACAATGCCCACCAATCCCTCCTGGCACAGGTTGAGGAGAGTCGATCCAACAGTACTTGGAGGGGTGTGGGGTCGATTAAAAAACTACTTTTAAGCGATACTTTAAATGGTAAGAGGAAAAAAAACGAGCAAATTTTCAAGATGCCACGGTAAATGTATTTTTATAACCACATCGGGAGTTTTTTTCTCCAAAACTAACGGCTAACTGTTTATAATAGTTGGCAACAATCGACGTTTATCGAGGCATGCCATGCGTAACAGCAAAGACTACTGTAGCAAGCGGCGTGACGAAAGATTCTCTTTAGTGGTGCTTTGGGATAGCAGTCAAAGTCTTATGTTTAATTATCGCATCCATGATTTCACACAAGTAAAATTATGTTGTTAGCAATAAAGCAAACGTATGCATACTACTAGCTTTCTCTAGCACCGGTGGTGTGGAATGAGTCTGCAGTGTGCCTAGCTAGCTTTGCAGGCAGCTAACTGTTAGCTAGTTTAGGCGTTACATCTAGGTAGCTAGCTAGCTGCTGTCACTCAGACAAGCCTTGCAATATTGGCTTGTTACCCAGCAGTACATGATAAACGACGCGAGATCAGTGTATGAAAGGCGGTCCGTTTCTGACTATCTAGTCTGCTTACTTGTGACTCGGTTTGCAACAAACATCCAAGACGGACAGCTATCGGTACTCGCTGTCTTGCTAATCAAGTTAGCTTCCTGATAGCTGGCTAGCTGGATAAGTTGAAATTGATACAGAAGCTAGCAGGTTGGCTAGCTAGCTAACTTTATATTTAGCATGCTAGCATTGGCATTTAGCTTACCAATATTCTCTTGAAGAGAGCATTCTCCTTCGGCGGTAGGGTGATTGTGGGCATTCTGTAAACTGGCTATTATTGTGTAGCTTCACACATGAATCGTGATATAAGTTTCCACTCTCTCCCCCCTCGGTCTCTTTGACTCAAAGCTCCCGGACTTGTCTCGCTCTCTTTCGGGCTCTTCTTCCTCACGTGGTGACAGGCAGCCAGGGCCCCCTTCAGACCAAAATGGCTGGTTACCTTCTCCTCCGGGTCAAACTGTGCTCTGCGGCTGCGTGTCTACTACGAGGCCTACCTGTTTGCATCCACACACATATAAACTGAGAACCAGAAACAAAGTTATTACGGTCGTAATAATGTAATTATAATATATATTTCTTCATGGACACGTATGTTTGCATGGACATTTAATTATGCTTACATAGTGTGGTAAAAAACCTTGGATACAGATGATATAGATGCTTGTAGCATTCATATTTGACTAACATCGAGCACTTTATATTGAGGAGACGGGTTGAATTGCATGGATGCATTCAATTCCAAAAACACTCACATTCTTTCCTTGGGTAGTAATTAGAGGGTAGTTATTCAAGTCATCTGTACACACATATTTTAATTTTAAGTATTTATACTAAATAATTTAATTTATCTCTGGTTATAAGTGTTATCAGGCATGAATTTAACAAAGTAGAGAACGTATCTTTCTGGAATGGAATTTAGCCCAGCAGATCTTCATCGCCTTTTCTGTTATCTTGTACTGTACTAGCCAACCAGTTCGAATAATCAATCAAAGCACGCCTCGATCACACTGTGGGTGAGGGATTGCCTCTTGTGTGCTGCTAAAATGACACTCAGTCGGTTATTATCGCGGGCAGTAATCGTCAACAAAAGTAAGTGGCTGAAAAGTAGTAACAAATATTTAATAAATGGTAACGTTCTAACTGGGCTAGTTAGCTAATAAAACACTAGTATGTTTTTAGGCCTGACCTTAGCTTAGCTTAGCTTCTTCGACTAGCAAACCAATGTCAATACAGTACCAATACAGTCAGTCACACTGGCATTAACCCACTCGCCTAGGTTAGTCAAATCCTTGTGTGTTTTATATTTTGCAGCTAAATGTAAACATAGGTCTTACTTAATCGCTAATTACTTATGTAGCTAGAAAATTGGATTCAAATATATTTTGCGAAATATGTGCATAGCATAGCTGTCAGATTTATTGTAATTCATGACAAACTCATTGACTATCACATTGGTTTCGGATACCACTGAATAACTCCATGGGTTAGTGCTTGCTGAACACGATTACACTTTTTGTAACAAAAAAGCATCAAAACCCTACGCCTGTGTTCATGTTTCGTTGCTTTAAAACAACATGTTGAAAGTAGTCTATTGTTTGTTGAATCGCAGGTGGGACTAGGTCAGCGTTTACGGCTGGGAGGCCAGATTACAACAACCCAAACTGGGCGCGTGTTGGCTTGGCTTTTGGGACATCTGCATTCCTTTGGGGCCTGGTAAGTACTCCCTACTATCTAACACGGTACCCACTCTGGCCTCCGTGCTCTTTTTTTCTCCACTTTTTAAGCCCGCATAATGAACACAAAAATAATGAACACAAAAATATTAAGTAGCTATTGGTGTTGATCCTACACAAAACCAACACCTTTTATGTATTGGGGTGTGAACGCAAGATAAGAGATAGAATGTAGACCATAAATGTCTTTAAAATGGCCCATAAATGCTAACTAGAAATGTATGTTTCTGATTTCAGCTCTTCAAACAGCACAGCACAGATGTACATGAGTACAAAGTGAGCAATGGCCTGGAATAAAATCTCTGACATGTAAGTGTTGAATCTGTCAGGAAAAAATTGAAAGAAAACACAGAACTAACCTTTAAAAATAACTACAATCTTATTTTGAATCAGGCAATACGGGTTTGTTTCTTTATGGTGCCATTCTCATTCTTTAAATGATTAATTGTATTGTAATATATTCATTGGTAACACAAGCTCTGAAAATATATTTTTTTGTAAAAGTACTCAGTCAAATCATTGCTTTCTTTGCAGGACTAGAGCTGTTATCGACCTGGAGGGTCAGTCTCATTGATCCAATAGATGTTTTTCTTTTGTTTGTCTATTTTTTGGGGGGAGTGATAATCTTGTGTCCAGATTACCCTGTACTGTATAATAAAGTTATGAACATATATCACCCTGTGTCCTTCTCATAAACCAACAAGAGAGAGAGAGAGAGAGAGAGAGAGAGAGAGAGAGAGAGAGAGAGAGAGAGAGAGAGAGAGAGAGAGAGAGAGAGAGAGAGAGAATGAAGACACTGCAGCGTAAATGTTCACCTGCCAGATGACAACACCAAGACGGAGCATTGCCAGTGCCCATGTTGTCTTTGTCGTAAACAGATCAACTGCAGCATACAATTAGTTAACCAGATTACTGAGGACCCTGATGATGTGCAGTGCAGTTGTACTGAAGCTATTTGTTCTCACGTAGCTCTTGTGCTATTTATGCCTATTATGGTTGCTGTTTTAGATCAGATTCCACAGAGCCTAATGGTTGTCAGTAGGACAAGTAATGTAAATGGTAAAAGTCTACATTCTTTTCTGCTGCTATTTCTCATTTTTTGAGAAAAATGAGAACCCACACACACACACACACACACACACACACAAACAAATTACCTTTGTAGCTTCTTATGGGGAAAGGTGGTAAAATCCAAGTACTTTTATCTGCTTGTTACTGCTTGTTATCCTACTGTTTAACTCATATTCACACATTTGAAAACAACATTGCTAATAGTGAGTGAGCAAATATACTCTATACCAACAAAACAAATTCTGATCTCCGTTGTTTGGGCAAACCTAAACTATTCCAGGGGGTCACCCCTGTTATGGGATTTTACATTTAAATATTGATTTGAAGTTAATTTTGATTGTGCACTCCTATATTTATTTATAGGCCATATTTAATGTTGATGACATTAGGGTTTCATTTAAAAATATGCGTCAAACTACAATAAGATGAGAAACAATTCTGTTCGACCTTTTCCCGGTGAGGGTGCATGCGTGACGTGCGTTAGAAAGGGGGAGGTGAGAAGCCATCAAGAGAAATCAGTCGCACAGCAATCGCGTTCGAGGCAGGGCTCTTCCTCTCACACGCGGCCGACTAACAGCCAAGCAGTCATCCTGTCAACTTCCCAACTCACGCTGTGGGTTATTTCTCCTGTAGTTATCGGATAGAGCACTGCGATGTTTTTCTGCAGAGCGGCCTGGCAAAGATTTGGGCCTTTGGCACGGAAAACAGCCTACAGGTTATCTAGAGATGGTGAGTAGTAGACTGCCAGAACCCTGGAACACATTTTATATGTATGGGCATTTTACAATTTTTAAAATTCGTAATCTCTTAACTTGGCATTGTCCATGGGTAGGCTACTTTTCCGAATAGAACATTTTGTACTCAAGCAGCTTGACTTTGCTTAAACTGCCGCATTCAAAATGTGAAAGATGGCACCGGTGTTGTTTAACAGGGGGAATGAAGGTCAATTGGAATTTCTGGCAAAGATGCTCTTAATTGTTTCGTAAAGTGCATTTGGGTGTATATTGCGGAGCTAATTTGCCTACTTTAAAGGCAGTCAATTATATTTTCTCTCGAATGACTCACGTATAGTTTAAAGAATGCGAACAGGGCCTAAGACTTTATATGAAACAAACACATTGGTGCTTTGTTACGCAAACTCAACCTAAAGCGATACTGCTCTACCAAATCTTTAAATCCTCTTCAATCGTTTAATTACTCTGCGTGCGAGTCGCCGGTCTCAGATAAATTGTTACATTGTAAAGAAGGCGATTACTTTGTCTTGGATGTCAATATTAAACATTTATAATGACTATACGCTAAAATTGGACTACAGATTTGAAAGAAAAACCCAGTGTCTACTGATTGAAGCATAGCCATGAAGTATGATGTATTTATTTTATTTGAAATATCCATATGTGACCTTCAGTAGATCAAGGGTGCAACATAAATATGGTTCCTGCTCTTGCTCACGTGGTAGAGAACGTGTGACGGTGTCCTTAATGTATAGACAGCGGACAATGCAAGCGTCTCACTGTTTCAGCCCCACCTCTGCACACTCAAGCTGTGCTCAACAAAAACAATTGTCCAGCATTTATTGGTCCACTTTCTGTACATTAAGTACTTGGCGCTTCGATGCTGTCTGGCTTGTTGTTTATCCAATAGCCGTGATCAATTGTTCCATTAGGCCTATGTTATTGTATTATAAACCTGTCCATGGACGGGAAATGTACCAAAAAACGTCTAGAAAAGTAAAAAGAAATAAGCAATGTGTAAAACCGATCCTCCCGCTAGCTATTTCTCAATTGCTACCCCTCCCCTTACCTCATGGCACCCCTCTCTCTTGATTACGTAGCATTGGTCTGGCCATGCCAATGTTTTTGCTGTCTTTGCTTCGCCATTTTAAGCTCCATTTTCTCTCTTAAACCCACACATAGACGGGTGTCCCGCAGTTAAGAACCACTGGTGTCCTCGTATTGCGCAACGTCAACCCCTGATTATGCCTGTTTGTGTGTGTTCACTTCTCCGTGCTGGTGTCCAGTGAAGCACTGCTCACGCATGACGGGAGTCACGGATTCCTCCTTTACCACTGCCTCCAGAGGCACTCACCATTATACAGACCCTGAGGATAATATAGATTAATTCCATGACCTTGTGACCCGTCTCCCCTCTTCCTGTCAGGATGCTCACTACCTTAACCCTTTGACTCCCAGTACTTGAGGGTTTATCAGCTTAGCAGGTATAAATAACGAGGTGTTGGGGGAGAGCCTGGTTAGGGAGCTCAGTAGGGGCTGCAGTGACAGGCTTATCTCAGTGAGAGTATGAGGGGTTAAATCCCATTGGACACCATTGGGTCCTGTTGTGGTGGTTGTCAGGGAGATTCTATGAAGTTCATGTACAAGACCACGTCTTCACCGTGGCAACTGTTTGAACTCATTCGTTGAAGGAGATAACATTGTTCAGTAACATGAATACACATTTGACAAGGGAATGCTGGACAGCAGCAACACAAAGTAATACACAGCAATGTTGTCTGTTAAGATTAGTCAATAACGGGGTGCCCTGTTGGCTCACTGGGTAGGGTGTGTACCATATGGGATTCCAGTCTGTATATCCTCCCCTCTCTCTCCCCTCTACATTTTCTGTCTATCCAATAAAGCTTGAGATTGCCCAAAAATATATCTTTATTATTGTTATATTTATAGTTTATTACATTTATTAACCTTAGTTTGAGGCTCTGGATGTGCCGTCACATTGTTAAATGTTGATTCAGACAGGAAAGAATAGTTCTTCCCTCAGTGGTTTGACAAGTGAATGAAAAAGGTAAACACTAGAGTTCTGCCAACAGTATCTATTATGGTTGTTTACAAAATGCAACCTGATCCCTAAGGTTGAGGTATTCACTGGCAGAAGATACAGTCCCGTGTTCTAACAGCCAGTGTAGATATATTTTGCCTTAGAAATAAGATGTGTGCCTGATCTGAAATATGCCTAACATGCTTTAGGTGTTTTTTCTGTTTGTGAGGGCTCTGACCTGATCGCATTAGCAGGAAACTTGACACACTTCCGAAGTTAAAAAAACAAAGAGGTCGAGATAAAGTTATGTCATTTGCAATGGATTTATAGAATATGACATGCAATCAGGAAATTTGATTTAGTATACTTTCACAAAAACATGACTGTAGCCTAACCTTTCAAAAACCACATTGTGGAGTCTCCTGAGCATGATAGGAGTTCAATTGATTCTGACAGGCATATTCCTGGATTCCTAAACCCATTGCACACAATCCAATAACAGCAATGCCTTCTGCTGTAACAAAGCGTCTCGGGGCACCTACCCTCTTGCTCCGAGAGACGTGTCTGATAGGCTTGCACTCTGGGCCTATCTGGTTGCAATCTTTTTAAAGCCACCGCAGAGTATTTCCGGTTATCTATGGTAGAGGGTTGAGGGGTATCTTGGTTGACTACTTATTTGAGTACATCTTTTTTCATTGGAATCTCGTGTTTTTTCTCTCTCACCTTCAAAATACAAAAATAATAGGAGGAGATGACAATGCATTGTTCTATAAGGAGATTACATCACCTCTAACCACTGACCTTTACCCTTTTGCAGTGGTTCCTAGGCGTCAGATGTCATCGGTCCCAGGTGGAACTGGGGAGAACATTATCTATGCCCTTCTTTGTGGTGGGGCCTTCGCTGGATCAGTCACCTATGTGAGTGCCTGACGCCACCCCTTCCCACCACAACAAAAAACATGACATGACATTAACATGTTGTGAGTTGAGATGTTGTAACGCTCTCCTAGTAACTAACTTGTAATATCTGTGCATGCCACACGTCCTGAAATAAGACTTTCTTGTGTGTTCCGAAACAGGCTTACAGTACTGTGACGTCAGACCACGAAAGATTCAACGACCGCGTGGCTGAAATAAACGCGAGACCCAAGACAGAGTGGACACCCAAACCATGGCCCCCAAAGAGTAAGCCCCCCCTCCCCCCCCACTCCTTCCACCTCATCTGTCATTCACATCCAGGCAATCAACATCTGCTTCCTTAGTACATCACCTATAGAGTAGTTATCAATTACAGGTAAATAAAGCAAATCCAAAGAATCCTTTCAGGGCATGGAAAATCCCCACGGAGAAGTCCAGTGTTTGACCCTCATCCCTTTGACTCCTTAGCCCCTAAGTCAACAATTCGACCGCCAAATCACTGACTGATCTTTGCATAACAGGTGTCCTCTGGCTTTGCTGTGCATGTGGATAAAGCAAGAGATGTGGTCCAAACTAGGGATTGTGGGACAGTTGGAGGCCTGGATAATCTCTACTTATATCAGCGTGAAGAACGTCATTGACAGTGAACACGCACACACATACATCCACATTTGCAGGGTCATACTCCCAAAGCCTCTGCCTGGCCTGTCCTTATGTGTCATCTTGTTTCTTCAAGGAGACTTGATCCCACTGAGAACCCTGTTTAGCTGTGCAGGACCAAACACACACACACTCACAAGCACAGACACATGCAGAATTGGGCTCTTCAGTACCTCCACTACTTTCCTTCCCTGACACAAAGATCCAACAACACCAGGACATGACTAACTTCTAGAGGGGTGTCTGGGGTCAGCAGTTATTTAACAAGTACTTGGTCTCAACGTAGCTATGGAACCTCAGCCAAGACCATCAGTCCAGGTCTCCCCCATGGCACGTTCTCTGGCCTGGGCAAGGTGTTGCCCCTGGCGCCTGCCCATCTCTCCCCTGCGGCCCTCCACTATTCTCTCCTGCCAAAGCCACTTCCTACAAACAAAAACAATGTGGTTGTCCAAGTTCCACTGTGCATGTTCCACCAGCTGATATGTCAGTTGTGGATAGTTTACAAGCCATTAAGTTATTTATTTACTTTGGGAGATAGCCAAACTAAGAGCCAGATGAGATTAGATGCAATTATAGCAGCTTTATTTTTCTTGTGTGTGTATTTAGACTAGCTGTGATCATCAGAGCAGTAAACTAAACACATTTTATATCTGAGCACACTTAGCTGAGCTCACATTAGTCTTGTTAGTCTCACCGCTGACATTCATTGTGAGAGTGCAATGATAATCATTCAGTGTAAACCCCTACACATGGTAGATGCACGAGAACAACCATCCATCGGCTCACATTCGTATCTGCCAAACCATTCCATAAAATATTCTGTTCCTTCTAGAGCCTTCTGTGACTGTGATTCTGTCTCTGTTTTTAGGCAGGGATGGAGAGGAGGAAGAGGAGGGTGAGTGCCTTTGTGTGACTAATTACTGGGTTTTCTTTTCTTCTCACTCACAGCCTGGCTCTTAAATACTGAATGACCAATGAAGCACTGAATTTGGCAAGGGGTACTTTGGCATGGACTTACTCATTCTCACTATCTTATTCTCACTTATTGCCTTGACACTTTGAACGTGTGTTTTTAGGTGCACTCACAAAGCTAGGTCTCTCTTCAGCCTTGTTTACTAAAATGCATTTTCCAGATCAAATATGGGAGGAGGAGTAGCGGATTCATGAGCTCTGAAACACAGGTGGAATCAGAGTATTCAGATTGGTTTACTTAATCCAGATGGTTGAACGTTGTTGTTCACCATGTATGGTTGGGCTCCTGAATTCTCATTGGCTAGCCACTAAAGCACACTGTCATGTCCCTGTTCTGATTAATGATAAGAAGTGCTCTGCCTGAGTTTAAAAAAGGGCAGTCAGATTAATCAACAGTAAGGACTTTTCTGTATGCTTTATTAGTATCAGTGTTATATGCATCTTTTTTAATAATTTAGGTTTGGGGTAATATGTATCTATATTATATTGTAGAAGAATCAACTCACTTAAGGTGCCTTATTAAAGTGTTTAATATATCTTTAAAGTTAATCATAAATGCAATTAAATTGAATAATGTTCACTCATCTAAATACAGAATGACCCCACAGTACTAAGTTTCAATTACTTTGAATTGTATAGAGGTAGAACTTCTTGGTGTTCCTTCTCAGCATCTGACGCCCTCCCTGTTTTCCCTAACTTGATCCTGTTGGCCAAAAGACCTGTTAATCAGAACAGGGGCCTACCCTTCCATGACACTCTGCTCCACCCCAAAACAAATACTGTCCTTCCCCTTTCTCACATTCAGTCCTCCCTTCCCCCCTTCCAAACCTTCAAAAATTGATTTCTCTACTTGCTGTCTACATTGAGTCCACACTTAAGGCCCTTCATCAAACCGAGACAACAGGTGACTTTGTCATAGAGTGCCACAATGAGGGGATTTGTTGGACGGTGCATTGCACAAGCATCCACGTACTCTTAAGATGTAAAGAATACGTAAAAGATGCATTACATGTAGTTCAACAGTATAGTCGTCGTTCGATTTGAAACATGTAATTTTACCTGTTAATTCTTAATGTTAAAAGCAAAAATAATCTTTTTGCTAATTGTCTGTATTTTTTTGCTCTTTTCAGTGTTGTAAGGCTAAATACGGTCCTCTGCGGCCTACGCATCAGGGGACTATAGAACTGGACTCTTTGGATGAATCTGGGGGAAATTCCTCTCTTCGTCTTTCCTCTTCTTCTGTACTGCTAAGAACTAGTCCAGTCAAATGCTTGTCACTAAACTTTGTAACTCCTGGATGCTTCTCATTGCGTACTCTGCTTTTATTCATTTCACATTGACTAAACTGATGCTACATTATGGTCTCTTGTTGATGTAATGTTAAATGAAAATTGATAAATGACAAGAGAAAAAAAAAGAAAAAAAGTCCCCTGACTGAGATTAAATAAACACGCACAAAACACCTGGACTGTCTCTGTTATTGTTAGACTTACAAGTTCCAGGTTCTGTTAGCCTTGATTGGATGGTAAGGCACTTTTTACCCCCTCCCCAATATCCCACTCCATAACCTCATTACTCTTCTCCTCCCATCCACCCACCCCAATTGATCTTTTTCTTCTCTCTTTCACTCTGGTTTTATGCATTGTTCTTTTTCTTTATCTCCCGGGTTTGCATGGCGTTCTGTTCTGAGGTCTCTGCTGCAGTGATGTTGCTCTGCTCGTTTGTTTTACCCCCTGCAGGTGTGGGACATGGTTTGGAGGGGTGGTAAGAGGTTTGAAGTGGTGTGGGTGTGTGTGTGCGCTGAAGTGGATGTGTGTTAGTTCGAGATATAGGAGTTACTTAATATACAGTTTATTTCAAATCATTGTGTGTAAAGATGTACATGATAGGATGCAAAATAAGAGATGTATGAGAAACATGCCTATACAGATGTTAAGATTGTATAGATTTATAATGGCATACTGAAGCAAGTTGGGAAAAAATGAGTGTTAAAGGGAAAAATAAATAAATGTTTCTGATAGTTTTGCATTTTCGTTTCAGGTGAGGGTGCTGAGGAAGAAAGTGAGGCTGCTGAGGAAGAAGGTGAGGCGGCCGCAGAAGAGGCTGGAGGGGAGGAGGGTGAGGCTGCTGCTGAGGCTGAGGCTGAAAGTGAGGCTGAGCCTGAAGCTGAGCCTGCAGAAGAGGTCGCCGAACCAGCAGCTGAGGAAGCGGAAGCAGCTGTTGAGGCGGAGCCTGCCGCCGAGGCGGAGCCTGCCGCCGAGGCGGAGCCTGTAGCAGTTGAGGCCGAGGCAGCACCAGCATTGGAAGCGGAACCGGCAGCAGCAGAGACTGTGGTGGAGGAGATCGCAGCTGCGGTAGCCGAGACCGCTGAGGTAGTCGTTGAAGTCGCAGAGGTAGTCGTTGAGGCAGCCCAGGAAGTGGAGGCAGCAGCAGAGGAAGTAATCAAAGTGGCCGAGGCCGTGGAGGTGGCGGCGGAGGCTATCGCCGCCCCCGTGGTTGCAGAGGAGACAGTTGCTGCTGCAGCAGAGCCGGAGGCAGAGAGCAATGGTACGGCCCCTCCCCCTGAGGAGGAGGTAGCATCTGAGGCTGCTGATGCCTGAGTTTCCTCTCACACCCTCACACCTGTGCTAACACACACAGCCCACCAATAGAAAGGCGTACACTTAAAAATAAATAAAAAATCTCATCATACCACTAGTAACAGAGCCATACCTAATAGCCTAACACTGGTCCCCTCAGTCGTGAACATAAAATGATTTATGAATGAGTTTTTCCTTGCATTACCTAGGTTGCAGATTCCTTATGTGAGTTCTTTCAGAATGAACAAATCCATGTTTAAAAAAAATATATTTTCCCTAGTATTTATTGGAATGGCAAGGAGTAAGAATACTGCTGATTGGACATAGTTGTGAAAAGAGAGAAGACAGAGTAGATTATTCTGTTATTTTCCCCTTTCTTCACACTTTTGTTTCTGTGTGCTGTAGATAATATATATGATTTTAACGTATTGCTTGACAAAGTCCCTTTCCAGGTTATGTTCAGGATATTGTTGATGGGGTGCAAGTCCTAATAATGCTTGTATCATAAAGGCCATCTGTTCATGAGTTCACTCTTCAACAGTGGAGAGAAACACATCATTAGACCCTGTATAATTTAGCAGTAAGAGCCTCATTACTAGACATGCTACTTCAGTTAAGGATGTATGATTATGAAGAACCCATGCTATTGAGACAGTAAGAATAGAGATACATCGTTAACCAAGTCACTGTGCTCCCATAATTCTTTACCAAAGTCCTGCTTCTCCTGACAAACCTCCTTACTTCTGGGTGTAAACGTTTTGCCATCCAGGGTAGCCCTCAAGAGGAGGTTCTAATCATGCACCATTGTATTTACCCAGCTGGGCTACCTTGGAAGACAAAAAGGCTATACCTTGCTTCTTTTTCCCTTCTACCCTTCAAATACTGCCACTCACCTTTGACCTCCAGAGGACTTGGCTGATCTCACATACAGACAATCTCTCACCTGTCAGGTTGCATGCACAAACAAAACAAACATGAAAACAAGCAAATGCTCCATTTGTTACCTCTGTTTGTAATGTGTAAAGCCCTGGCCACAACTGATCACTAACAAATCAGGCTGTGATTTTTTTCTTTTTACTACTGTATTTCTTTTTTCAAACCTTGAGTGCTTCTCTGCCATATATCACTGAGTTGGTACACGCCAATGTAATGTGGAAGCTTTTGTTCATCTGAACTGCTGTCTGTCTCATCAGCTATGTGATGGCTTTACCTCTAGACAAACTCTGAAACCTGTACAAGCTCTGTAACTGTTGCGGTGTGTTTTATTCTTAACTGTAAATGAACAAGTGAAGTAGTAAGTCTAAAGAGACATAAGGAACTCAAACGTGTGGTCTTTCTAGACATGATCCTTTAACTGGCTAAAACAGTGGTAGTGTCAACTGATGAAGGGAATTCTACGAGCCATACAATAAAAGTATTGTCAAACTGGAAAGAGCCATTCCCGTGTTTAATTTGTCTGAATTTGGTCTGCTTACGCTAACGGCTACGCTTATAGGGTTTTTGGTGTCGAAAACGGCGTTCTAAAACGACGCGGTTTGAGAAAGTACGTCGGCAAGCATGCCTAACATTATTAATTTGTTTGGTATGGATATATCTAGCATTTTCTAACTTTGCTGCATATAGTAAGAAAGGATTTGCCCAAAATATATTTGTCTTATTTTGATTCAAAGTTTTTCAAGTATTGTTTTGTAAATGGAGCTTTAAATTATACTTAAATGTATTTCAATCAAACTACCATTCAATCTGGTGTGTGTATTCTTCGTGATATTTGGCAGGAAAGCCTTTCACATGGTGTGGCCCATTTTTTTTTCCATTGAGTTGGGTGCAACGGTTACAAATACATTGTATGTTTTAAATTCTCTACTCACTTTGTGAATGGATTATTGGCTAATGCACTTTCTGTCCTGAGATACATGTCTAACGGTCTGTGCTTTGTTGTCCATCTGGTGCACTTACACACAATTCCATAGTCAACTATACTCAATAGTTTATTCCACCGACTCGTCGTCTTGACTTGCGTGCACACACTGCTCATTCCTGTCAAATATCAGGACGTTTCTCATCTTTCCCTCTTCTACTGTGCCTGCTTTCTGCCCCAATGTCAATGTTCTTCCTGTATGCCTCAGTAGCTGTAGTTTTACACCTGTAAGCCTCGTCAGTATTTTAACATCATCTAACCCACCATGGTCGCTTATGGGAGTCAATTGCTCTTTTATATCAAATTCCCAAAACATACACATAATCCGCTTTGGATTCCGGATTGGAATATTTATTTGACATGGTTGGGCATTGTGCATTCTCTAAAACTAACCGACTTGCTAAAAACTTTATTTTGACCTTTCTTGGGATATGTAAAACCTTCACTTTATTGCTAGCATGGCTACCTACCCCACTTTTTTAGGAAACTAACTGAAAGTTACACCAACACTGGATACATTAACAGTCACAAAGTTACGGCATGGGCTTCAGTCCTTCAGCAAGGAGTGAGTGAGTGATGCTTGGGTTGTGATGGATTCTGTGTTGCAGTGGCCAGTGTGGACCTGCTTGCAGCCGCCTCGTCCATTGAGGTGAAGACTGTTGAGCAAGTTGAAGCTGTCATACCAGTGGAAAGTGTTGTTGAGAACGAAGCACCAGTGGAGGCTGCACCAGTGGAGGCCACTCCTGTGGAGGTTGTCCCAGTAGAAGCTGCCCCAGAGGCCGAAACACCAGTGGAGGCTGCCCCAGTGGAGGCTGCCCCAGTGGAGGCTGCCCCAGTGGAGGCTGCCCCAGTGGAGGCTGCCCCAGTGGAGGCTGCCCCAGTGGAGGCTGCCCCAGTGGAGGCTGCCCCTGTGGAGGCTGCCCCTGTGGAGGCTGCCCCTGTGGAGGCTGCCCCAGTGGAAGAGGCACCTGTGGAGGCTGCCCCAGTGGAGGCTGCCCCAGTGGAGGCTGCCCCAGTGGAAGAGGCACCTGTGGAGGCTGCCCCAGTGGAGGCTGCCCCAGTGGAAGAGGCACCTGTGGAGGCTGCCCCAGTGGAGGAGGCACCTGTTGAGGTTGAGGCTGCAGCAGCTGAAGCACCAGCAGAGGCTGCACCAGCCCCAGTAGAAGAGGCCCCAGCTGCCCCAGCAGAAGTTTCCCCTGTAGTTGTTGAGGTTGCACCATCAGCAGAAGTTGCCCCAGCGGTTGAAGCCCCAGCAGAAATTGCCCCAGCGGTTGAAGCCTCAGTAGACGTTGCCCCAGCGGTTGAAGCCCCAGTAGAAGTTGCCCCAGCGGTTGAGGCCCCAGTAGAAGTTGCCCCAGCAGAAGTTGCCCCACTAGAAGTTGCCCCAGCGGTTGAAGCCCCAGTAGAAGTTGCCCCAGTAGAAGTTGCCCCAGTAGAAGTTGCCCCAGTAGAAGTTGCCCCAGTAGAAGTTGCACCAGTAGAAGTTGCCCCAGCGGTTGAAGCCCCAGTAGAAGTTGCCCCAGCGGTTGAAGCCCCAGTAGAAGTTGGCCCAGCGGTTGAAGCATCAGCTCCAGCAGTTGTGGAAGTAGCAGCAGAAGCAGCACCTGAGGAAGCCTCTGTCTCAGAGCCCAAGAAAGAGTACATTGTGGTGGTACTGGAGGGAGCACCCAAATCTGACAAGAGTCCCAAAGTCCTGGGAGTCGGCCCCATGACTGGAAGGATCATCCCAGCCCCAGAGGAAGATGAAGCCCCGGCTGCTGAGGTAACAGGTAATCTCAGTACTAATCCCATAACAAGTCAAAACAGGAACTAATATTTAGGTTAAAGGTAGATTTGTGATTTGTGTGCAGTTAGATTAATTGATAATTTAATATAATATAAATTAAATTAATGTTCAAATCTACAAATATTGTAGATTATATAGAAAATATTATTGCTAATAAAGACGTTTTTCCTCAGGGCAAGCGGCGGCTGCTTAGGATGCAAATGCAGTAGGTCCAGCTGTGAGGTACTTACTTTTCTGTTGCCAGTAGAACCCCCAGTATTGAATACTTTATTTCTGCACAAAAATAACTATGAACATTACATTTAACTTTTTTGCCTCCTGTTCTAGAAATCTCCTGGATCTCTCATCTCGTGAAATATTTCCCCCAAGGAAGAGAAGAGGATGTGCCTTTCCCCAACCTCCCTCCAATCGCAGACCCCTCTCCTCAACACCCCTTACCTTTTTCCCTGTATCTGTAGTTTAAAACTTGTCATCTCCCTATCTCGCTCCAGGGATTTGTCTGTACATGTACGTTAGTCATGTGATGCCTGCTTTATGAAACAACCACCTGGAGTATTTTCTGGATATACACTCCTGTTCCTTTTACAGTTGCCTAAATGTAAAACTCTAGTTCATTTAAGAAACATTGGCAATTGGCTTACATGGCTTACTACACAAGACAACCTGTGACACTGCATACACATATTGGTATATACTCTCCTCCCTTAGGGCACACAATTTGTGTTTTTGCCTGGTTACAACTGTGAAGGGTAAGGTTGTCTTCTCGGCGGTCGTTTCCCAAACTCTGTCCTAGTTTACTACACCTCAGAGACCTCACTGTAAAGCACTGCAATGGTGTTTGCTTTGTCAGAACCAAATGCAGTGGTACACACTTCCCAGCCTATCACTCATCTACCACCTTACAATAGCGAGGCCTGTATTTGTGTGTGACCAGCATCCTTGAACAAACCTGTTATTCTTCAGGTCAAACTGGTTTTAATGTAAAAATCACAATTATTTGCAGCTTTGAAGCTAAAGTGGTCTGAGACACTTTTTAATTACACCTCACTTTACAAACTTTACATGGGTCTTTCTTGGGGAACGTTACTCAGTAGGCTACCTCACTACCTCACTTGTTCTTTGTTGTACCTTTTGGAGAACTTCACTTGAATATGCCAGTGTTACAGAAAGCATCACAAACCAAATTTGCCAGGTTGATTCCATAGTTTATGAAGTCACAGCTGAATAACCAACCATGTTTGTGTCCTAACACTAGAACAGCATCACCTCTTAAGATTTCATAAGGCAGACATTTTCATCGCTTTACCTTCTCCCTCCCCTAGTTGCTGTTTTCCCCTTGATTGACACAATTGCAGGAGTCTATACATGTTTTCCCAAACTATACCCCACAGATTATCCTCTGGATTGTTGGAATAACATCTACAAGAAAATAAGGATCACTTGAGCAAGTTTTGGACTGCATAGGATGGGTTTTTGGCTTAGTACAAGCTGTTTTGGTGAATCTGTCAAAAGAGGCACTCAACTGATCCCATTGGTGTCTAAGTCCGTTGTTTCAGTGTGCCATCATTGGTGATGTTTTTCATAGGCTCACAGGAAGTGGTTTATGGTAATGAGTTTTGAAAAACAGATATTGAAGGCTAACCAACTGAATAGCTCAATTTGATCAAGAAAGTCCAAATAAGTACTTATCAGAGAATCCATAGAGTAATGTATTGTGTTTGACAAAATAATTTTCTCTTAGCTTCACTCACTTGTTATATTTAATTTGTTGCTGTTTTAGTCATTTTAAAAAGGGACCGAGATGTTGAAACGAATGTAAGCTTATTCCTAATTAATCAAGATTGTTCAGTGTCTGCCTTCATGTTTGCAGGCAGGTTTTATAATAGTGGTTTGTTCTGCTCTGTGAATGGATGGCTTGGCAGTGGTCTAGTTAAGGCCAGAAACTGTGACAGACTGTGACACATTGCTGTTTTTGTGAAATAAAGAGGTAATCAAAAGGAACGTTGGTTTGTTTTGACTTCCCTTTCAATAAATGTTTCTATCTTTATCCAACACACACACTCACAAGCAAACATGTTCGTGCTACAAGAATCATTTGCCACCTTGTCTTATCTCATATGCGTTTTGCATTGTTAAGTATACATTAGTAGCATAAACAGCTTATTACAGCAAGCCGGTTGTACAATTACTTCATGCTGCGTCCACAAACTCAATCATCCATGACATATGTATTGCATAGATAACTTTATCGGCCTTTTATAAATAGAGATGTTTTGTATGTGCCTGAAGGCCGCTTAATGGTTACAAAGACAAGACTAAGCAAGCAAACTCTCGGCCCGTGTCACGGATGGGTGTCATGACGTCATCGTGACTAGTGTGTCATTCGCCAGCGGTCTCTGAGGTTGACCTGAATCTCCTGGCAAAGAGAGGGCGCGCAGGAAAGCAACGGGAAAGATAGATCTTTAGATCATGGAAAATAGCGATAATCAAAACATTGAAGTTTGTGTAGCAGCGTTCTTATACGTAATTGAAAACCATTAGTTTGCCAAAGCGACTAGCTAGCTTACGAGATAGCCAACTGCTAAATCAGCTAGCAAACACTTAAAAGTAAGGAATCGCGACGGCCTTGTCAACTTGGCTAGCTACTAGCTAGCTATCAAGCTCGCTGTGTTAGCTAGCTGCATAGCTACACAGGCCTAACGTTTGCTTGAGGCTATACTCTACGAAAATTACAAGACATTACAAGAAGGTGAGTTGCGAAGTTTGTGTCAGTGCATGTAGTTTTTAGCATGCATAAAATACTGAACCTACATATATTGTAGCACAAGATGGATACAGGCGTTAGCTAGCTGGCTAATGCTACCAACAACTAGTAGCTAGCTAGCTAGCGAAAGTTAGCCATCCTGCTTCTTTTTTTTAAGGCTACCGTTCTTAACTTTGCAGCTAGCAAGCTTTCTAACAAAATCTTACACTTGTGCACATCAATTAACAACCACTTTGGCCAGCTAGCTAACTAATGTAAAGGTAATCGGCCAAATAATACTTAACTCGTTGGCCAACGACGTAGCTATATAACGGTGTAGCCTAACAAGCTACATCTTAACTGCCAAACACCAAACCGTGATGTAAACATTCGGGGCATGCTTGTGAATTTCGTGTACCAATTGTCCCATCATAATGCAGTGCACGGAAACCTGAAAAGGTGTTGCAACTGATTCGTGGATACGTGTATGTTGTTACCTTTTTCATTTAATTTCACATAATGAGCATAGTCGGTGCATACGCATAGATTGTGTACTTCATAGTGAAGCGCGAGTAATGTTCTTTCCACAAGGACAACTTTCAGTATTCCTTGGCAAGAAATAGCCTTTGGGATGGCCCTGTCCCTATTTCACACATCATTCTATGTTGGCATTATCTTCAGGAATGAGTGATGACCTCTGTAGTGGTGGCAGATGGAGGAGGGAACGTTGTGGAGTATGTAACTGTGATTGAGGAGGAGCAGGTAAGAGTTTAACCGCCCTGTCCTTCTTTGTCAGTTGCTTTTTGTCATCCCTATAAGTCCTCTCAAAAAGTAAACATAACATGACCCTGCTCAGCTACTACGTTCTCAGCCAGGAACACCATGTACCGACCGCTGTTGTTCAAACCACCTTGCATTTCTCTATTGGCATTGTGGTGATGCTGAAGCATAAAAACATCTGTCTCTAACCTCCCTGCCAGAGTGAGACTCCTGGGGATGAGGGCCAGGAGGAGATGGTGGTGATGGAGGATGAGGAGGAGGTGGAACAGGAGGAGGCAGAGTGTCCTGCTGTCATCGTGGAGGAGGTGCCCAGCGCACAGGTGGAGCAGTGCTACGCTGCCCAGGTGCTGGTGTACGATGACGAGACCTACCTGATGCAGGGCGTGGCAGAGGAGCAGGAGGTGGTGACGGAGGTGGTGGAGACCGGTGAGTCTGGGTGGGAATACGGGCAGTGGTACAGACCGGTTTAGGAACAGACAGTATGGTGTTATTGAAGATTGGATAGACTCGCGTTTGGACGATGATGAATATTAGCGGTTTGATTTGAAGGGTTATGTTTGTGATGGATCGATAGACGTGTGTGAGTGTTGTAAGGAGAGAAGCTGTAGTGCGTGAACTGTGCGTTTCTACAACCTCAGACAGCTTTATTTGGTGGAGAAGCAGACCAGATATATATAATGGTAATAATGAACAAATGCTGTCTATTACTATGAAGTGTTTGACCAATGTCATACTGTACATAATATTAAGGGCTGTAGATACCCTGCCAAGCTTTGAGCTGTGTAATAAATAGAACAGACCAGAGTATTGTTCCCTCCAAGAACTAACCCCAACAAACTCAGTTATGTCCTCTAGTGGTGGATGTATACAAGTGCATGACCTTGAGCCCTCTACGGTTTGGTGTATAGAGACTGTAGAAAGCTGTAGAAAGACAGGGGGTGCATGAAGAGTGTGGGGTGCACAAGATGGTAGAGGAAACTATTTGGATTGTCATGTCAGGTAAGCAAACACCGAACGCTGTAACTTTCTATTTTTCTCACCTCTGGTATCCCTTCCTCTCCTCCCTCACCCTCTCCTCCCTCACCCTCTCCTCCCTCTGCAGTGGAAGTGTCCAGTCACGGGGACATGGTGTGTTTCGACAAAACCTTTGAAGCTGCCGAGGCTCTCCTGCACATGGAATCTCCGTCTGGTGTACTTCATGACCGTCACTCAGGTACTCATTTCCCTGTTCCTGTTCTTGTTGATGTGTTTAAAATGGGATGGCGTTTAGCAACTTTCGAGGTTCACTCATCCATTTCTGTTTATTAATCAGACTTTTGTTGTTTCTCTTTTTTCCCCTCCTGCCCTCTCACTCCCTGCCTTTGTCCTCCAGTAGAAGATGTGATGATGGAGACCGTGGTGGAGGTGTCTACAGAGTGTGAACCCATAGAGGAAGACACCTTCCCCATCCCCCCAGACTGTGAGCCTGCAGTCAAGAAGAAGAGAGGTACAGAGCTCACAGCTGTATTTTTAACGTTCATTTTAGGATGTTTATGTACAGATGGTAGGATTGAACATCGGAGGGTTTTCAGCTAAGTTCTTCTGGGGGCTTTTTCGCTAGGGGGTGGAAGGAGGCCTAAGACTCACCAGCCTGCGTCCAACGGCTCCATCGACCTGGGGATAAGGAAGAGACCCAGAGAGGGGAAGGGTGCGTGCCTCTCTCACACACTGCACCTAGCACACCCTCACACTTGGACACAGGGTGGTCACACATTGGAGAAACATATGACTTGTGTTTATCAAACCCCAACAAAAGGGTGCCTTCCCTCTAGTTGGACTTGTAGGACTAGGAATTGCACTGAATTTTGCCAAACAATAAAAATAAATCAGTTAATTATTTTTTTCCACCACCCCCTAACCGTGTCCTCCAGGCAACACAACGTACCTGTGGGAGTTCCTGCTGGACCTGCTCCAGGACAAGAACACGTGTCCCAGGTACATCAAGTGGATGCAGAGGGAGAAAGGCATCTTCAAGCTGGTGGACTCCAAGGCCGTGTCCAAGCTGTGGGGGAAGCACAAGAACAAGCCTGACATGAACTACGAGACCATGGGCCGGGCGCTCAGGTGAGGCAGGGGGAGTTGGAGGGGAGGTTGTCGTCTGGGGAGGTCAAAGACAAAACCGTATCAAGAGTTTTAAGATTGCTACTGAATATTTATTGTCCTTGTCTCCTCCCTCACCCACACTGAGACAGCCTGATAGACTTAACACATCTTGTTCCTTTTGAGTGTTTCTGGAGGTTACCAAGAGCAGTCGATGACTGGGGTATAAGCATTTGTAACAGGTGATCTAGAATGTTATGTGTTCTCGACTGTCTCCTGTGGCCAGATACTACTACCAGCGGGGCATCTTGGCCAAGGTGGAGGGCCAGCGGCTGGCCTACCAGTTCAAGGACATGCCCAAGAACATCCGGGTCATCGATGACGAGGAGGGGGAGGAGGGAGAGGAGGATGAGGGCATGGCCTCCGAGCACCAGCAGGCTGTCAACGCCCTCACCTCCGACACGGCCGCCATGCCCGTCCAGACTCAGCAGAGCTACGTCACCGTCATCCCCTCAGCAACGGGCTCCAGGTAAGGAGGATGGAGGAGAGGGCTTAATTGTGTGGGCCGTGAGGCTAGAGTGAGGGGATTGTTTGGGCAAGGGGCTGTTTTTGGTTTTCTTCCTCTTTTCCAGTTCATCGTACTATCACGGATAAAGTTTAACACAGATCTCTTCTCTCTCTCTCTCCCTCCCCTCTACCTAATTGCCTCACTGTCAGTATATGTAGGACTCTTCGCGCCATGCCTGTTGTCATGACAAACTCTCTGGGCCAGGTGACGTTGAACACCTCACCCATCTTCACCAGTGCCGTCCAAGCACCCGTCACCGTTGGCAACGTGGGAGCTCCAACTAAACTCGTGATCCAGGCCATGCCCACCATGATGCCAGCAGGAACCAAGAGTGGAGACAAAATCACCATCATCACTATTCCCGCTAACCAGCTAGCCACGCTAATGCAGGCTAACTCCTCTGGCCAACTAACCCAGTTCATCCAGGCTAAATCAATAAGCCAGTTAGCGCAAGCTAAACCCACAATGCAGTTAACACAGGCAAGGCCACCAGCCACCCAGATTATACTGGCCAAAACTGCTGTGTCCCCTGCCCCTGCACAACCCCTGGCATTTCAGCCCCCGGCCCAAGTCCCTCCTGTAGCGAACCCTCAGCCCTCCCTTTCCACGGTCACCACCAACACCCCTGTGTCAGCGAGCCCATCCCCGGTACCCACCGCCCTCAAACAAAACCCTGTTTCATCCCAAACCACAGCATCCCTGGAATCTGACCTGCCCCCCTCTGCAGAGGACAGCCCGTCTCCCAAGCCCAGCGCTTCATCTTCAGCCCAGAACCAAGAGCCCCCGTCCTCCTGAGAGGGTCCCCCTCAGGATTATCTGCGGTTGGTGGAGGTCAGAGAGCTTCTGACTATGGACACTGTGAAGATGAGCCCCTCTCACCATCACCAACCCAACCCCCATCTCCACCCCACTCCTCTGGCTGGAGCTGTTGGGATTCAGACCCTTAGAGAGGAACTCCTTTCTGGGTTGGACTTAGCTGAGAGTCCCCTACCTCGAGCTAGTCCTGGTCCACAACTGGAACTGATGGCACATCCTCCGCTCAGTTTGTCAGTCAGCAAACGACAACAGGAAGGAAGGAACGTTCTGCCTACACGCTTTAGAGCTCATGGAATCCTTAAAAAGATGGGCTGCCTTAGATTGTAAATTAAAAATCTTTTTTTTGTAAACAAAAACATAATATAAAAAAAAGCCTGACAAGATTTTGTGTAATGAAATGAAAAAAAAAAAAAAAAAAAACTTTTTGATACTTTGCAGCAAGGCTATGTATGCATTTGAGGTTCAATGCAAAGAAGTTCTGTCTGTCATATAGTTTGAATCCTTGCTTTTCATCCTAGGGGGCTCTGTTTCCCTGTCTAGTCTTCTTACTCTCACCCATTCCTCATAGCACTCTACCCTGTCACTTGTTCTATTCTTTTTTTTTACCATAGGGGGAAAAAGGGAGTGAAAGGTTGTCCGTCTGTCAATATGGAACTAGATAAGTGTACTCCACGTTTGAAGTATATGCTATTTTCTTGTACTCTCAAAGTGAATTGAAGTAGATTTTACTGAAATATGTATTATAAAAAAACAAATATGAATGGAAGCCTCTTGGTTTGTGATTTACCCCTACTGTTAACTTAGTCCCTACCATCAGCATGAACATTGGCATGTCTAATAGTTTGGAATATCAAACTGACAAATTCCATTTGATAAGTGCTTGGACATTGCTCTTTTGGTTATTTGGCTCTTAACAGCTCCCCCTTGCATCCAAACTCTAGGTTTTATGACACATTATCATAAAGACAACACTGCCATATTACTGGTGATAAGACCACTAACAATACATACCATAATTATTTCACAAGATATAATTTACACATCAATTAGCTTTATTTAATTTTCACATTCTGTTTATGTTTTTTATTTGGTTACGTGTGTCAGTCATGAAGACCCTGCTTTGTAGATGTTTTCCCTCCTTGCTTTTAGAATGGTCTGCAGTTCCTCATCCACCTCTGCCGGTCTGGTGCCTGGAGTGACATGGATTAGGAAGAATGGTATGAAGATGACACCAAACACATGTATCACAAACTACATCTGACATGTACTCAGCACATATATGGTATCAGGAATGCTCATGTGAACATGGTCAATTGGAACATACGGATGTGTTTTACTCAGCGCCCCCAAACACATATCTATACATTTACACACTTGGTTTTGATGGGACGTCCACTTCCATGTAGTCCCCCTTATTGTCTGAAGTTGGACAGGGGGGATCGGGTGGTGGAGTGGTTGGAGGCATGTTGCCACAAGCGGTCTGAATGTGGATCATAGGTGCCACTCTGGCATGGGGTACTGGCTTTGTTGCACGGTCCAACACAGGTGGAACCTCTGTTTAGACCACACACACAGTGTTTCAAGGGTCTGCTATCATGCTCTACATTGTATAGTTGCTGTGGTGACTATTTGGATACATTTGAAAAATACTTTCTTACCAATTTTGTTGTCATAGACCTGGGGAATCACATAGGGATTGAGACGATATTTGGTCTCCTTCAGGAAGTGGTCAAGCACGTCCCTCAGCGAATGAACTTTCACCTGACACAACAGACAGACAGGATGACAAACACTGAAGCATCAGATGTATTATATTCATATGGGATGCGCCTATACTGTATACTTCATTGTCTGGTTGTGTGGGTCTTTGGGTTGGTAGGTGTACGGGGGCAGGTATGTGACTCACTGGGGGGTCCAGCTGAATGACTAACATCCTGTCTATATGCAGCACCTTGTAGTTCTTGAATACTGTCCCACTGAAACAGAAAACATCCTTAGTCCTGTGTTCAAGATATTGATACAATGAACTATTAACATTTGGTGTTTCCATTTCAAATTCTCTTCTAAAATAAAGTGCATTGCCAAATGACACAAATGACAAGGTGCAATATATGCCTGGGAAACCAGGCATATAAAAAGGCCCTTTTTTCGATTATTTACTTAAGTTTTTGTCAGGAGCATTCCTTCCTGAAGGTGTCAACGAACAGACCAGTTTAGTGAGGGTCTGTACAATGTCATGATGCAGCTAATTCTGATTTGGTCCCTTTCACAGTCCAGGACAAAGTTGTTGATGTTGAAGCTCTGTGCTCATTGGTTGAGGGTCAGAGATCATACCTTAAGTCATTCTGCCTTAAAGTCACAGCGTAGTTGGAAGTGGAGGGACGGATGATGATGTCCCCACGTTCTGGGTTCTCCGTTAGCATACGCTCCGCCTCCTGGCGGCTCACGTCAAACAAACACCTGGAGAAAGTTGACAAGAGGAAGCATGAAAGGCGGATGAGAAAGATGTGCATGAAGGTATGGTGAATAGAAAGATGGGAGGTGTAAACGAAGTATGGTGGGCGAGAGAATGGAGGAGGAAAAGGGAAAGATTAGGAGACAGGATTTGGGAGTTTTGTGGAAAAAAAACTATTCCGTGTTGAATAACATCACAGAGATGCTTGCACCTACAAACCCACTTTCTCAAAGATCCGTTTAAACCAACAGATAAACTCACGTTGGGTTTGCAGCTGGACTGTCTGTTTCTTGTGTGTTTCCCAGGAAGGGTGAGCAGGAGATGAAACTCCTGCTCAGGTCAGGTGGCGTTTGGGGGAAAAGTCTTTGTTTCTCATCGTACAGAACTTGCTTCAGTCTTTCAATCTGGCCTGGGAGCAGTTGTATTTTGCTTGGGATCTCTTTCTGTAAAACACATGCAGTTCTTGTCATGATCAGTAACATCCTTAATCATCCTCGATAACAAAGGTTGTACTGTGCTACATTGGTGCTGACTCTGTGAATGGGGGTCAACATTGTTTCATCAGTAAATTTCTCCTCTTGTGACATGACTTGTGTTCAGCCTGCCTTTCTCAAACTAAATGACAGTACATTATATACTATACTCACATATGTCACAGTCATGATGAAACCCCTCCACTCCTCTCCTTTGTCTGGGCATTCCATCTGCATGAAGACATAAACAATGACTCGATCCCGTCTACGGCACACTTTAACCATTTAACCAAGAAATAGTCAAATACATGTAATATATCATATTTACAATTTTTTATTCGTATTTGTAGGTACTTTTGACCTAAAATGTCCCCTGTTTCATAGCCTGGCGTATGTTAACTCTGCACCATACACTTACAAAGATTTGATACATTTGTTTGCCCAGGTCTGCTTTTGATTGTGTGACGCACTAAGGTACAAGGTTGTACTGCTGACCTTCAGCTGAACCTCCTCGTTGATGAAAGAGAGTGTGAAGATGGTCGGGGTCTTCACATAAGGATAATCCATCTCCATGGCCTTCAGCATATGCAAATCCAGTTTCTCTGTATACTGAAAAGGCACAGTAGTGGTTAAATCAATATGGCTGTTGATTGTGGTTATCAAGTCCACAGTTCTAGGCTGTCTTACTGTGTCCTGTGTTTCGTCCATGTACAGGAAAATGGTGGATCCACGTAGTTCTCCATAGTACTTCTTAAAGTCCTAGGAGACCACAGAAAACAAAAGGTTTAGTGCACATGCAATGAGCAATGCAGATCATATTCCATGGCATTGAATGATACAATACTCACTTATTTTGTTAACTTTGACACATAACTTTTTAGTGCACTTCACTTGACTCCCCTGTTTGATTGTCTTGTTTTCTATCTTTCTATTCTAATCTTTGATCTGCTCTATGGGCTTTCGCCGTCTCTCTATTTCTCTATTCTTTACCTTCTCTCCTGTGTATTTCTTCAGCAGAGCTCCAGAGTGGTAGAGTGGCAGAGCTGTGATGGTGGCCCTCCTCTTGGTGATCACCCTACGGGGCGCTGCCATGCTGCAACGCTGGCCCGGTCCAGTCTGGTTTGGCTCAGCTCGGTTCAGGTGAAGTAATCCAAGCTACCATATATTGACTGTTTTCTCATATAGCAAATGTGCGTCTTGTTCCCCCCTGTCTGAGCTGGTCCCACTGAAAATAATAAGGAAGCAAAGTCATTTACTGTGGGTGAAAGTCCAGTACCAGTTCTTGGTTGCGTAGGTGCCCTTTTTACACACTCACACTCTTGGTGATATCTCAATTAACTGTGTGTAGTAAATACTGTATATATAAGCCACACTGCATTCAATTTCTGTATTAGTTCCTGTGTTGGTACCCAATCTTGAAGTTCCACAATAGACATTTGACAGACTAAATGGAGAGTTACTGCATGGACACACTGAGACTCACCAGTATCCATGGTGACATAGCCAGTGTCTGCTCTGACTCGCTGACCTGAGAAGCAGACTGAACTATCGTCCATATCAAAGAGAGTTAGTTAGATTTATTCAGCACCTCCATTCCATATCAGTGTCTTATATGAGAATTTGGTGATGAAGCTGCTGTTTATCACTCAGAAAGTATTAAATAAGGAGGAAGCACTAGTGTCTCACCGGGTGGAACAAGTGCATTGGTAGAGAGGGTTGTGGTGGTTTTGCTTTATTGTAAAAACTATCAGGGATCTTAATGTACCAATCACTGTAATACGTTATAACTTGAAGTAACTACGGTACTGCTGAAACATTTTTTGTGTAGGTCAAATACAATTTTTTTTTTGCCATTCTGTTCCTGGTTACACCCATGATTGCAATCAGGGTTTAAATATTAATACAATGCAATGAGGACATACTACACTTTTTTCAGTGTGGAATTTTTCAACTTTGTCTTTAATTTAAATATATATATTTTATCACTGTGACTTGTTGTTTGTTATCTACATACACACTTTATTGTTGGTTTGCTGTAATCTATATCAACCTCGAGAGTTCTGACTGTGGTGCTCAGTATTACTAAAAATAGTAGCTGTAATGCTTTCCTAAAAATAAATTTCACATACTTTCACTTGTCAGCTGCTACTTATGGTGCTACTCTCTGTAACGTCTAAACTGTTTCTACTCTCTCATGAAGTTTTTACCTTGCAACACCTTATTTAGCTCTTAGATTTGATCAAAATGGATAACGAGTTATTATCGGAGCTAATGACTTGTGGCATCTGCATGGAAACCCTGACGGAGCCTCACCAGTATCCATGTGGACACAGCTACTGTCTGGCCTGCATGGCTGACTTGAGGAGCAGAGGGGAGTACCGCTGTCCTGAGTGTCGAAAAGAGTTCCCAGCTAACAGCGATGTCATCAAGAACTACCGTCTGGCTAACATCGTTGATGCCTACCAGAGGCCTGGGTCTTCTCAGGTGATCTCTGATGCCAAACACATACACAAAGAGGCAGCCTTTGGTTATCCAGCCATTGAAGTCTGGGTTTATATGTAGTCTGCTGAACTAGGACTAAGTAGGCTTTTGCTAAATGGACAAATATTAGTTTTCTCCCCAGATACCTCCATTTCCAGGAAGTGGGACAGGCAACATTGTGACATGGCCACAGGTGTTTCTCATAATCCTAGCGAGCGCTACTTTCTGTGAGTAGTACAGTTATAGCATTTGCCTATACCAACAATACAGTGGTCAAATAAAGTACATTTAGAAAAACACATAACGATAACTACCCTCTCTCTACAGTTAAAGTGCTTAGCCTTTATAATACAGAAAATACAGAGCAGCTGGGATCGCAGGCAGAGCCGGACATCTGTCCTGCTGATCTGGGACACCAGGTATGTCTTCTCTCTTCCTATTCTACTATTCAATTACACACGCCTGTTCTTTTTTTTTTCTCCTCGTAAAGTTACTCATTATTTAGACTCATCTAGGTATGGCCTACGTGTTTTATTTCTTTTTGGGTAATCTACCCTTTGTAGAATCTGAAGAAGGGAGGTATCTCTGAGGTGGTCTGGTTCCTGGTGTCTTTTCCCTTCTGGTGTGTCTGGGTGATCCTCTACAGCCTGTATGGATTGCTGGTTTGGCTCATTTCATCGGTTTTCTCCATAATCTATTTTATTTTGGCAAACATCATATTCCAAGGCATTATCCTACTGTGTGAAATTGTATACAATATATTCAATAACTTTGTCTATACTGTTGGTAGCATCTCTATACTCTATGGGATTGCTCTCATTATTCGTAGGGATTAACGGATAAATCTGTTCTTTAGTCTGTAATAGGCTTCAATAATGTCCTTTAATTGGGCACAATTTTACATTTCGTATGACTTAAAATGCTGTTTCCCATGGAAAATATTAACAAACCAAATAAACAATCACATCCATATGCAAGAGCACACAGTGTGATGTTTTCGTTCCTGTTCGTGTTTGTCCGTGTGTATTCTTTGTGTAAGCTAATATCTAATTGTGAGCTCTAGGTGTTATTTCTCTCAGCACTCATGTCTGACCCCTGTAGCACTGGTCTGAGCAGCATTGCTTCTCTGTTTAATCCTGCCATCCATCAGTCTGGGGGGGAGGATGGGCGAGGGCGCCCCCTACTGAGAGAGGACAAACATCACCCTCCATCACAGGGACCTTAATGATGGCCCCCGACAGGAGTGGTAACAGAGGAGCCCCTGGGGTACCAGTGGAAAGATGAGCTGTAGCACTGATGGGCCTCGTTTAGTTCTATGTGTGTGTAGTGTTATCTACTTACAGAAACAAAGAGAGACTGCACGCATTGTACTGATTGGTCATTTATTTTGAAACCAACAAAGTGACTGAGTTATGTCTTCACAAAATAACAGCATTACTTTATTTAGCTCGATGCTGGTTCTCTGTGGTCATAGTCAGAGAACACAGCAGTGCATGCTTTTTTTTTACTATAATAAATACATAAAGACAATACCATACTGCAGTGAGTGATGGCTTTTATCACAATGATTATACTAGTGAGTGACTTTTTCTTCTCTCCATCTTAGCTGTAGCAGCATGGCTTCCCTGCAGACCATAAGAAAATAATCAGTGCAGTGTTTCTGTAACTTCATGTTAAAACAGAGTAGTTTGGGCAAGTATGAAAAACGGATGTAGCATTAGCTAGGTTTTGTTGTAAGAGACTGTGCTAAAGGTAAGCACATTGACAGGACTGACCAGGCAGGCTATGGCTGAGGTTAGTTGGCAGGTTGGAGCGAGATGTCAAGCTGAGGTTTGAGAGTCTCCAGGCTTCGGTTTGGCAGGAACTGTGATTTTCAGAATAGAAACTGCTTGGGAAATCACCTGGAAAATAATTTTCATAAATTTCATATCAGACCAATGTTTGGAATTCTGTCTGTTCTTGCATTTAGCACTCAGTTCCTCTCCCTCTCTCCTGCTCTTCTTGCTATCCTATCCCTCGTTTCCAGGCTTTCCCTGTTGTTTTGCTATAATTGGTGACATGATGAAATGCTGAAAGTATGCAGGCAAGTATGTGTTCTTCCACCACTAATAGATTATGTGATGAAACACTGGAGGTGTAAGCAGGCCTGTAATGAGAGTGTGAGGAAGATGGAATGTCGGGTGGCGACAGAGTGCATGCTGGGTAAAGAGAGGAGCCTCGAGGTTGGAGGTGGGTTACACACTGGGAAGGTTGTTAAACCCAGACTAACATTAACATATCACCAATGAGTTTATATATTTTTCAAGCAATGCTACAAAAACAGCAAGCAAACAAATACACACGCTACCTTTGACACTTTTGCTTGCGTTTGAACCAGTTCCCAGAATACCAGTGATAGAGTAGGAGTTAGAAGAGAAGCTGTTACCTGTGGTAACTGACACTGAGGGGGTCAAAGATTAGAAGATGTTTGGAAAGAGAGTGAAGAGTGTCAAAATAGGTAGAGTAGAAGGGCACATACTGTACCTATTTCACAAGAAAGAGGATGAAGTTGAACTTTATCTCTTATTATCCTGAAAAGAGACAAGGAAATAACCAATAGAATTCTTATCATGATATGTAGGCTATTGTAGCATTTATCAACACCCACCCACACAGACACACCTGTTGATGGAGCTAACGCTGGGTACTCTGTCATGGTCACACACCCGCTCCAGGAGCAGTCTCTCTCTGATCTCCCGCGCGAACATGGCAGGATGCCTCTGCTTCAGCCCGATGATCTTTTCCACCACCTTGGGGGTTGCCACCTTGGGCTTGGAGCCCCCTATCACCCCTGGCCTGGTGCTACCCGTCTCATGGAACCTGAGTAAAGGGAGTTTACGCAGCTCTGGTGGTTATGCACAGTGCTCAACATAATCAGATAACAATTTATGTGAGTTATTTTCACCTGGATAATATCTTGCTGACGCAGCCGTGACTGACGCGCAGCAGGCGGGATATTTCGCACGGACGAACACCCTGGTGCGCCATATCCACGATGCGCTGTCTGGCTAATTGTGGTAACGGTCGTCCGTTAACAAACACCCCACCCAGCTGGTTCACCCCACCTTGCCCTGGGCATTGGAGACATTTATGGTTCAACTTTACGCACGTTCCGTTTGTTGCACAGCGCTTGCCACACAGACTCTCTAGAACACGCACACTTTAATATTATTGTAGAAAATGTTTCGCTAATATAATCTAGCGAAGTAGGATACATCAATAGATCATTGGCAAGAACACTTCTACTTACTTTGCATGTTGAGTGGTACTTTGCCGCAGCGTATCTCCATCACAAAAGTAAATCCAAATGTTTCAAATATTGTATTTAATTGTTGGAAGAATAGTAATTTGCTTTAATCTATAGACTAGCCTATATAATCTACTTCAAGTGTGGGAACTGACGAAAGGAATAACAAAGAAATGTTGAGATCAGCCTACATGAAAGGTGCAGTTCAAATACAGATGCTCAAAGGTGGGATCACACAGTGCTTGGTGCAGCGCCGTTTTCTGAAGCTTTTTGGCACCTTCTGAACAGCGCATGCCATGTACGCACACCTCTACTTTCAATTGGGTAACCATCTGGCATAGCAACGAAACTAACTACAGAGTCGCCTGCCAAGGAAAGACATTAACAAAAAAGACAGTACTAAACTACGCTAGTGCATAAAACTAAGCGACTTCAACTTTTGTTGTCCAACAAATATTTGAGTTTGTACCGTCGTGTAGCGTAAAACCCTGCGATGGTTTTCGGTCATCCACTGAGGAGCTTTGCATTGAAAACTCAGTGTCATAAACTAGCCGTCTTTTCTAAGAGATAATTTGGAATATATCATATGTAAAAATAAGAAATTTTATGAGCACGATTCTTTTTGTATTTTTTTAGATTATTAATCATTACACATGACTACTACTACACGTGTCTTTGTTGACAGGTATTTAGCCAGGCTAGCTAGCTAATGCTAAGGCACATGACGTTTAGAGCGGGGTTCATTTCCTCCAATATGTTTATTGTACGGTGATATGTTTGGTTAACTGATGTTTGGTGGGAAAAAGACGGATGGCGCTGAACTAACTGTACGACGATACAGCGTACACTACATTGAGGGATGTGACAGTGCCTCAGAGGGAGAAAGTGAGTTGGGTTTTAGTTCATTACAACGGACACCCAGCTCACAAAGGGTTCCCCTCGCCATTCCAGGCAACTCTCCTCCCCTAGTTCTGGCCTTCCCCTTTTCCGCATGCCGATATAAACAAGTCAGGTGCCCCAGTCCATCCTCCAGGGATGGCCGAAACTCAGACCAAGAGGATCAGGACGTGGACTGTGACGAGCCCATAGAGGAGTGGATGATCCTGGAAGAAGAAGAGCAGGATGGAGACAGGAAAATTCAGCTCAACCTGGGCTACTGGAGCAGTGGAAGTTCAGAGTCAGATTCTGGAGATGAGGGTGAGGACCGGTGTTATGACATCATAACACCAGACCAGATAGGACAGAGCACTAACCTATTAGTGACCAAGGCAGAGTTCCACAGATGAGGAGAGTTCCACATACAACAAGACTTCCACATACAACAAGAGTTCCACATACAACAAGACTTCCACACATAGATATACATCTATGCTTCCACATACAACAAGACTTCCACAATGTGTTCCATAGACAATGGGAGTTCCACACATAATGATAGTTACACAGTGACAGTTCCCCTGACAGAAAGTTACATACAATAGCAGTTGAGTTTTCGCATTGTAGAGGCTGAGGTTGAGTTCCCTTAAGCAATAAAAGTTCCAAAGACAAAACAGAGTGTCTGAGGTCGTCATACAATTATTACACAAACAATAAAGCATGTACACACTGTGAGTTACATATACAGAGGGAAAGTTCTGTATTTTCCCCAATAGTGAAAACTACAAAGGCAATGAAAAGTTTGCAGTTAGAACTGTGACAGTTCAATAGACTTTCTGAATGACTGTGGAACGTTTGTACTACCACAGTGGAATATATTGAATAAATCATCCAGAAACTTGTGCATTTGTTGTATTTTAAGCAAGGATGCCCTTAGTGGTTGATTAAGCAGGCACGTTATCCACACAGTATTATGGTCCCACCAGTTATGTTCTTGGAGCCTTGTTCTGAAGTGTTCTGTCATCCCAACAGAAGAACAGAAGTCAAAAATTGCCTTTAATACCGACTGGGCCATATCAGCAAAAGACAAGGTAGTAGTCTCATCATTACTGCAAAATCACGAAGGGGATGTACTGTATATAAAAATTTGATTTCATCTGTTAGAGTAGTCTGTGAGAGGCACATTTGGTCTGAGATGATTGGCTGGCTAGGAGGTGTTGTCATGGTTCTCTTTAATGCCCAGGGAGTATACAACCAATCACGACCCAGCCGCTATTACACCCCCGACCGGAGTCTGACCTGTCACAACTGCAACAAGACAGGACATCTGGTCAGGAACTGCCCCATCCCCAGGGTAGGACCCCCCCCACAAACACAGTGTACACACACACAGTGTATACACACACACAGTGTATACACACACACAGTGTATACACACACACAGTGTATACACACACAGTGTATACACACAGAACAGTGTATACACACAGAACAGTGTATACACACAGAACAGCGTATACTTTATACTGCATTGACAATGATGCTTGAAATGGATCACTAGTCACCAGCTTGGTGTTTCTGTCCGTAGAAGCGGCCCACCTGTGTGCTGTGTGGGCTTCAGGGCCACTTCCAGAGGGCCTGTCCTGGCCGGCACTGTCCCAGCTGCGGACTCCCCTCCCATGGGTACCAGGCCTGCCCAAAGCCCCCTGTCTGGTACCAGCACTGCCACCGCTGTGGGATGACTGGCCACCTCTCTGATGTGAGTCTGTGTGCATGTCCACTGCCTGTGTGTGTGTGTGTGTGTGTGTGTGTGTGCATATGTATTTTCTGTGTTTGTGTGGTGCCTCTGATAAAGTCTATCAGGAAATGTTTGTCCATCGTTGTGTTTACACACAACCATTAGCTTGTAGGTTGTGAGGTTTTGCTATGAATAAATAAAAACTGCACTTGTACTTTTTTCGGTTTGTTGTTCACCTGTCTGTTTTTTTCTGACATGCTTTGTTCCATGCCTGTACTCTGTCCTTATGGGTTTCTCTGCACTCTCAACAGGGCTGCCCAGACACATGGAGACAGTACCACCTCACAGTGAGTCACCGTGATTGGTGGAAAGAGAAGAAAAGAGGAGTGTTGAAGTGCTGGACCTAAGCACTCTTACATCTGTGTTTTCACCTTCCTCAGACTCAAGACCGAGTACCCCACAGGCCACACAGAGACCACGCCCCCAATTACAGGAATCGTTCCGCCCACTGCTACAACTGCTCCAGGAGAGGACACTATGGGCATGTATGAATGAGAATATTCTCTCCTCTCTCCTGCTCTCCTCTTCCGTCACACATTACCTGTGTGATGGACTGGTTCCTTCTCTAATTTACTCTCGTCGTTTTGTCGTTATCCTTTTCCCCCCCATCTCATTCTTTTGAGATGGGGGGGGGAAACCGTTGCTCGGTTTCTCTTTTGCAGGAGTGTACCGTGAGAAGGATGATCAGTGGGACGTTTCCCTCCCTCCCATATGTCTGTCGCTATGATGACTTGCGAGACAACCTCATAGACGATGCTGGGATACAGAAGAAATGCAGGGGTAATATGTGTTTTCACTTAATCAGCATGCAAACGCACATACACTCACAACTACAGTAGCTGAGTATATATAAATAGCAAATTGATTTTGCCCAAACCCAGACTCGACACAGATTGGCGACACCTCGCTTCCAGAGCACAAGAGGGCTTCTGAGCTTACAGAGGCCAGCGATGAGGAGGAGCCCCCAGCTCCCAAGAAGAGGGGCCTGGAGGGTCGGAGGGAGGGGGGTAGGAGGAAGACATGGCCAGAAAGACGCAGGGAGAGGCGGAAGGTAAAGATGCTGAGGAGAGAAGCCCAGGCCAGGCGTGAAGGGGGGCTAGGGAACACCACATGGGATGGCTTTGACAAAGAGAGCCATGCCAAAGACATGCACAGGAACCGCTATAGGGACTCCTCACCTCCACTGCAGAAGAGGAGGAACAGTCAAGAGAGGGGGAGAAGGAGCCAGAGCAGGGAGAAGAGTAGGAAGAGCAGAGAGGCAGAGAGGTGGAAAAAGAAAGGAGGGATGAAACGTGGGGATCTGTATTTGCGAGATGACCTTGGACCCATGGACGAGACCCTTCTCTCCATCAAACACAGGGTACGGAACCGCAGGAGTTAGGATGGGTGTGTGACTCCTGAATACATGACCAACCTCAGAATGAACTTGCTGCCTCAGGCCTGTCTTATGACTGGAAAGGAAGTAGAAGTAGTAATCATGCAAGGCACTTGATAATGCTCCCAGCCAGACAACATTTATTTATTTACATCTGTTAAATCCTGGTCTTTTGTTTTAAGGACTAAAGAACATTTGGTTTTTATGGACATGGAAAAATATGATGCAATGCAGAGCAGAGTAACTTCCGTTGTGGTCCTATTTTTTTATTCCAAGTTGGCAGGCCAAAATGTTTCGGTAACGTTTTTCCATCTGGGCCAGAAAATTGCATTGTGTCACATTTTGATTAAGATGCTGTATTTTCATGTATATTTCCAAACTGCCTTGCATGCCTGGAACAAATCATTTTGCTACAGATTACAGAAAACGACATTCTTGTTAAGAGAAATCTTTCAATTTGATCTGATGTTTGCTATTTCTTTCCCTTTCACACACACGCGCACACACACACTCCACATGTCGGTATGTTTGCAGTTACAAACACACAATTGTTTTTATTGGTTTTACACATTATAAGCATACCCTTTATCACATGTGTGGTTTAAAACAGCTTTTTCACTGCACATTATAATGGTGTAGGAAATTAGAGGGAGAATGAGAGGGTAAAATTACAACCATTCAGTTTGTTGTAGATCACTAGTGTGAAGCATTGCAGGACATAGTAGGACATGATGGGGCAGGCCAGGTCTGGAAAAGAGTTACTAATCTATTGCTTTTTAGAATAGAATACATTTATTTTATAACAAAAAACAAGAATTATAATATTTTACAGTATACACCTAGGCATGATTGGCAACATTTTAAAATATAATAAGTTATTATATTTTAAGATGTTTATTATATTTTAAGATGTTGCCAAACATGTTATTATTAATAACATAGTATGTATGCCTTGTGCTCAAATCACGCCACACTATACAATGTAATTTCTCGATTCGTGTGCTGAAACGGTCTGCTCAATTATTAAGTAGCGTGGTTATTACTAGTCGTTTGTCAGACAAAACGAGTCGATCATGGCATCGATTATGGCATCGAGTTCCGTTTCCTTGATACATTGTCACCGCCCATTTCGTTGCATTCTGTTGTAATCTCTTTGAAAACATCGTACAAAGTGAATCATTGCAAGTAGCCGTATTTGCCGTATTTTATTTTATTTTGGGCGTGAAAGGACAAATCGTTTCATTTGTTCTGTATTCTATTTGACTAGCCTGGCAACAGATCTGAAAATCCCATTGATTGATCTTCACTTGCGCTCCCCACTGACATCTAGAGAAAACAGCAGCGAATGTATAGTGTGTGGATTTAAATTGGACGAAGACCAATAATCTGAACACAAATGAACACAGTTGTTTGCTCCAAACAGAGGATTCGCGTACCAATATCTGCTGTAACCAAAAAAAAATTCAAAGAGGTTAGTGTGCTTGCTGAACTACATCGCTGGGTAGCTTGAAATGTCGGCTGCTCTGGCTTGTTTGACTAACTCGGCTAGCTTTCCTGTTGTTGTTAGCTAGCTAGGCTAGCAATGATAGCTACGACAATGGTATATTTTTAGGCGATAACTAGATTGAGCTAACCGGGCAAGAATACTGAGATTGCTAAATAATGTGGCAGTATGTTTCAGATTTCAAAGGTTTCATGTGATCAATCTAATAGTTTAATATGTAGCTACGTACATTTTGGTCGATTAAGCTGGCTAGTGCTACAGTACAGTACCGAGTTAACGCTAGCTAGCTAGGTAGTAGTAGTAGCTAGACTCCCCTTGGTTTGTGCTGCCTTGCGTGCTTGACGAGCTAGTAGCGCCGAATGCTAACTAACCAAGACCAAAAGTAGTTGAAAGGTATCAGTACTAATATCTGAGTCATATCTTATATTTTCAAATTATTTGTAAAAGAAGAAAGAAAAAAAAGCGAGATTTGCACGCCAACTACGTGGAACTTTGTTGTGCTCAAATAAACTACAAATATTTATTTGCGTGGCGTAGAGAACATGGGGATATCTGCCAGGCTTCCATACTGGAGAAATTGTAACATAAAGCGATCTGGTTCAACTGTTCCTTCATCTGGCTGCAGTTTTGAAATAATGAAAATGTTGGTATGCCATCCAGGCTGTTGTGTCTTGGTGGTGTGATCATTACTGCAACTGATACCACATTATTGATTTAACAGGGATATAAAATCGTTTTAGGGCGAGCGTTCTGCACTCACTGCGTGAGCTGAGGTGCAACAACACAGCTGGACTCGGGGGAGTCGAAAAGAAAGACCTATTGCTTATGCATGATGAGCATTAGATAACGGCTCTGTAGCCTACCTATTATTCGGTACTAGCAGTTTACCTCTCCTTTTAACAAACGGTTAATGCGGAGGAAGAAGACTGCAACGGAGATACCCAGGCGGATAAGGGGACGAGGAGACAAGTCGGCCTGAAAAGGAGGCTCCTGCTACGGTGAACCTCGTCCAGACATCAGCCATCTACCTCAATACAGCTTCACACTACCACCTCCTTCAGCCATGGACCCCCCGAGGACTCGCTCACGATCGCGGTCAGGATTCTATCATTATGGCATGAACGGGGGAGGGAACGGCAGCAACGCAATCGGCAACGGGAGTATGTTAAATTCCAGCGGCGGGGTCGGGGTTAACTACCCCCAACAGAACAACCCCGGGTGGATGCCTCACGGGGCACGCAGCTACACGGATAACCAACATACCCAGGGGAACTACCTACCTGCCGGGGCTCAGCGGCATGCTTCTCACGGAGCACACAGACATCTTGGCGCTGGTAAGCTACATGCTGCATCACAGGGCAGACTTCTCATCTGCATGCATCTCACCTCCTAGGTGATTATACTGCTGGTGGTATGACTGGTGTGAAGTGCAGGCCTAGCACACTGCTCAAAGCAGTATGATGTCTGTAATATTGCTGATTTGGGCTTTCCATGTAATCTCCATGCTGTTTTTTCCTGCTTATGTTTTGTTATGGTTAGAATGGAACCAGTCCTTTTTGACAAAGCTGGACCTTCTCAGCACTTGGTCATTAGAAATTAATCACCCAAAGGCTCAGTATGAACACGTTTCCAGTAAGCGATAGATGGATAGTGAGTTGTCACTCATTTGATCTGGAGTATTAGTATTAGCATTGACTGAATCATATTTTAAATACACATTCCTAAACAGAGAGCACAGCAAAGGTCCATAAGAGCACCTACCTAGAACTTTTGAACCTGTTATTTGTCACTTTAAACCCTTCTCTTCAATACCACAGAGTTACATGAGGTCCGAAGTGCCTGAACTTTAAAAGTGATATTAGTGGATTCCACTAACCAGGAAGTAGCAGCAGGAGGAAGCAGCGTGTCATTCTAATGGAGTGCATTGCCCTCGGCAGAAAGAGCCATGAATGAATACAAGCTTTTAATGGAGCGCTGTTGTAATGGCATTGCACTGCTGTTTCCCGACCCAAAATAACCCACGCAGAGGAACACATTCACACACATCCCAGTTTGCAGGCACAGACACTACAAAGAGGGATTCATGTGTGCATGACTGAAATGCTCCGTCTCCCAGCTGTTTGATCCTCCTCGTTTCTCTTAGCAGCTGCAGATGCCTTTTTCTGAAGTGTGTGTGTGTGTGGGAGTTGAGCGCTCAGGATTTCACAACTCTTAACATCACTTTCAGGGGAATGTGTCAGGACTGGATCTGGAAGGGCTGAGAATATCATTATCATTTTCAGTCTCTCATTTTCCTTCTTTCTTGGCGTGTGTCTATCTCTTTTAGCTCTAACAGACAACACTGGATGTTTTGTGCAGCTAAATTTGTTATGTCGATAAAGTCTTACAGTTTAGTCTTGGAAGCTGTTGGTGTTCAGTTGTCAAGAGCAGCAAGGCTTGAAACATGTCTGGACCTCAGTTCCCCCCCCCTTTCTGCTTTTGTGTTTTCTGGTGTCTCGGTCGGAGCCCTCATGCAAGTGGCCTGTTCTCTGCAGCTGCCGACTGGGCCTCTTTGAGCTGTCATTCTCTGCAGACTTCACAGCGCTCCAGAGCACCATCGCAAAGGGAAGAAAGAGAGGCAGAGGCCTTTCAGATCTGTTGTTTTTAAACAGGCTGAGGGGGCTTGCTGAAGGAGGGGTAGACAGTGGTGCTCTGAATGTTTTCAGATCTGTTGTCTTTAAACAGGCTGAATGTTTTCAAATCCCTCCTATATAGGAGTGATTTGAAAACATTCAGAACACCACTGTATATATATATACTGTATATGTGAGATAATAAAAATCCCTTCAGAAGAGCACAAGGACAACTCTGTGTGTCTGTGGGATTGGTGGTGATTGTGTGTGTGTGCGCGTGCTTGGAGGTTGGTGTGTTTTGTGTGCGTGAGTGTAGAAAGGCAGAGCAGAGTCATGTTTGAGGTCAGAGGGACAGTTGGTGAGAGTTGTAATAGATCAGTGTCTCTCGGAGTTCTCTCTCCTTTTCCCCGTCTCTCTCAGACGCAGACTTTCAACCCAGGCCAGGGTGATTGTGGCCAGTCATAATCCACACATCATCCATTTTTGAACACCAAACACTTTTGCTGGGCCCTTAGATAATTTTTATTACTGATGAAAAATAATACTTAGGAAAGAGGGGGAGGGAGTGACTACTGGTGTATTTGTGATGGTGAAGCAGGATGAGGTCTTGGCGCTTGTTGTGATGTTTGGTGTTTGACCTCAGGCTGTTGTTTTCGCTCCATCCTCTAGGGGGAGGGCTTCACTTTCACTCAGACAGTGTGTGCAATGACGACCGGGACAAGGTGAGCTGGATAATCCACCTGTAGTTTGGAAGAACCTCTTAGTACCACCTTATTAAATGATGTCACAAGATTTAGTCAAATTCCTATATGGCTGTGTTATACCAGTAACATGGTATTTACATAATGTAGATATGATATACATATATGTATTTGTCATGATATCTGTACCTGCTAACAGACCAGTAAATGAAATTCTTTTGTCTCTCTATCCCCCTCCTGTCTCTTCCTCCAGATGGAGGACAGTCCGAGCCCTAAGCGACAGCGTCTCTCCCAGCAGTCTGTCTTGGACCTCAGCTCGGTCTCCCCCCCGACTCCCTCCTCCCCCATCCGTCCGTGGGAGCTGCCCCCCAGTCGCCGTCCTCACCCCCACTACATGCCCGAGCGCTGCCACACGCCCGTCCGCAACCGCCGCAGGTATGAGCACCCTCGCAGCGCCCTCTGATGATGATGACCATGGCACTGATGATGATAACCATAGTACTGATGACGGTGCTAATCTGACCCTCCCCAGCCCTCCAATGAGACGCCAGCGTGGCCGCCGGGACCGCCTCACCCGTCACCACCCTCACCCCCACCCTCACCCCCACCACCAACACCAGCACCATTACCACCATCACAACCCCCACCACCACCACCTTCCCCCTCACCCTCACCCCCACCACGGCCCCCCCTCTGGGCCCCAGGACGAGAACTACCGCCACGCCACGCTCCCCCAGACGTACCCCTTCGCCCAGCAGGCCCCCCGGGGTCCTCCCCTCGATGAGAGGCCTTACCACCCCTCCAACCTGTCCCCACGGAGCCTCCACCCCTCCAACCTGTCTCCTCGGCTGCTGCACCCCGCCGCCCACTCCCAGCACCCCCACCCTCCCCAGCACCCCCACCCTCCCCAGCACCCCCACCCTCCCCAGCACCCCCACCCTCCCCAGCACCCCCACCCTCCCCAGCAGCAGAGCACCATGATGCTTGATCTCCATGACCAGGTTGGTAGCTATTTTCTTTGTCTTCATTTTTTAGGTCAAGGTCATGTCTTGTTTTTACTCAGAAATGTAAATGGCTGGCAGTTGATGGCAAGTCTCTGGTGGCGAGTGTGTGTCTAGTGTAGGCCCCTAAAGTGTGTTTGGTGGGGTTTTTGAATGTTTTGTGTGTGGTTATGAAGTGAGTCAAGTGTGTCAGATTCAGGTGGAAGAAATTGGTGGACGGACGGTAAATGCACAAGAGCGCAAGATATTGATTTGTTGAGTAACTGTTTCCCTTCGTTCTCCCCCGCCCGCAGGCTTCTGCTCAGGTGTCCTACCCAGTCTCTCCTCCAGGGGCCCCCCCTGGCCTGCCCCCCCGCTCCGCCCCCCAGCAGCTCCCAGCATGCTCAGTGGTCTTCAGCGGTCAGCATTACCCCGTCTGCAGCGTGGCACCGCCTGTGAGTTCCACCAGTGACTGTGTCCCTCTGTCTGCCTGCTGAGATGGGCTGGATGTCTAATCTGTGTGATGGATGAGCAGTGACTGTGAAGCAGATCTGGTGGGAGCTGACACTCTCCCTCCCTTCCTCAGGTTCTGCAGACCTGCTCTGTGCAGCACCTGCCCATGCCCTACCACTTCCCCTCGCTGCTCTCCAGTGACCCCGCCTTCCTCCTGCCCCCCCACCTCTCCCATCAACCACCCCCACACCTGTCCCACCACCCCGCTCACCTGCCTCAGCCGGGCCAGTTCGGACCCTACCCCACCCAGCAGGCCCGCTCGGTGAGTGTCTGAGTGGGGCGTACGGATCATGTTTCTGTGTGTGTGGGGGGGGGGTTGGGTGAGATGAGTCTGTTAAGTAAGAGTAAGTAAGTAAGACTTTATTTATATAGCACATTTCATACAAGAATTGTAGCTCAAGGTGCTTTACATAAAATCAATAAAAACAATAATACAAGTGATAAACCATTCAAACAAAAATAAAAATCCCAATAAGATCTCTGTTCAAGAGAGAAAACAACTTTAAAAGTAGGAAAACCCTTTTGAGATAAAATTACTTAAATGCTTCGGTAAAAAGGTAGGTTTTAAGCTGTCTTTTAAAAATGTCTAGAGTGTTTGCTTCCCTAATATTTATGGGTAATTTGTTCCATAGTTTTGGGGCGTAATTGACAAAGGCCGAATCACCAATCTTCTTATGACCGCTTCTGGTGACCTCTAATAGGCCTGCATTTGATGATCGCAGTGTTCTAGCTGGTGTGTAGTTTATAAAGGAGTTAGCAATGTAGCTACGTCCTTGTCCGTGTAGTTAAGTTAGGTTATTCTACAGGAATAAATGTCGTGCTAGCTACAGAGCAAACGGCTATCCTAGTTGGAGTTGCAAAATGACAGGAATTTTCAGTGGTGAAAACTTTCCATGTGAATTTACAGGAACTGACATTAAGGTCGTTCAACACTCTTGAGTCTCTAGGAAGGCACTTGCAACCTTCATTTTGATTGTCTGTCTCTCGTCCTCCCTGTCTCTTGTCATCCATCGGTGCCAGCCCCTGCAGAGGATAGAGAACGATGTGGAGCTCCTGGGGGAGCACCTGTCGTTGGGGGCGGGGCTCCACTACCCCCCTGCCACACACCCCTCACTGCCCCCCCACTCCACCCAGCTGCACTTCCTCTCCCATGATCCTTTGCCACAGGAGTTCTTTGGAGTGGTGAGCTATACCCCACCCCCACATGAAAAGAGAGTTCAGTGAGGCACGTTTAAGATGTATTAATTGTAAATGATTTCCACGTTTTGTTTGTTTTTTCTCTCTCTCGCTCTCTGCTTCTCAGTCGTATCCAAACTTCATGCCTCGTCGTATCCCAGGGCGACGCCACCGCTCCCAGCTGCCACTGCCACCCTCGCCTTACCACCCCAGCTTCCTGCCTTACTTCCTGTAAGTAGCTCATTGGCCCCTTTGGGGATTTTTGTGAAAAGCTAAAACGAGCATCTTTCATGACCTCCTGGAGGAATCTCACCGTAGGCGGTTTAACCATCCCTCCTTATCATGGCGTCGGTGCTGTATCTGGAACTGCTTACACCTTTAAATTACTGATCCACACCTTTAAACTACTGATCCACACCTTTAAACTACTGATCCACACCTTTAAACTACTGATCCACACCTTTAAACTACTGATCCACACCTTGCGCGTTCAGTGTCATGAAGTGTCTCCTCCTGGTCCTGTGCTCCCCCAGGTCCATGCTGCCCGTGCAGCCCGCAGGCCCCGCCATCAGCCTGGAGCTGGACGTGGACGATGGGGAGGTGGAGAACTACGAGGCCCTGCTCAACCTGGCGGAGCGGCTGGGCGAGGCCAAGCTCCGGGGCCTGACCAAGGGGGACATCGAGCAGCTGCCCTCCTACCGCTTCAACCCCAACAACCACCAGTCAGAACAGACCTTGTGAGTGCTCTATCGCTCTTTCTCTCAGTGTTTTGATGCGCTTTCTGTCTTCCTCTGTCCCCTTGAAGCAGCCAGTTGGATCAGAGGTTAATTGGGGTTTACAATCTTGCACGTTGGTTATTGGTTGTTATGTTTTTGCCCATATTAATGTGCTTTCCCCACAGGTGTGTGGTGTGTATGAGTGATTTTGAGTCTCGCCAGCTGTTGAGAGTTCTACCCTGCAGTCACGAGTTCCATGGCAAGTGCGTCGACAAGTGGCTAAGGGTAAGATGTTTTGCTATTGACTGATGTATTTAGTTTAAAGGTTTTGAACCCAAAACTTTGTTTGTCTTCATCTGCCTCACTCTCTCTCCGTCTCTCGTTTCTTGTTTGCTGTCCTCTCCTTCCTTCCCGACCCAGGCTAACAGGACTTGTCCCATCTGTCGCGCCGACGCCTCCGAGGTCCAGCGAGATTCTGAGTGACCACCAGAGGGAGACAAACCACTCCAACTGTTAAACAGTTTTAGCACTGCCCCCTCCCCCCCTCGCCCACACAAACACACAATCCTGTCCAACCCTATCGACTTCTGTTAAGCCTCACGTCTTCTCAGCTGTGAATGTCCTTCAGCTTGAACTGCACCTGTGTGTGTGTGTGTGTGTGTGTGTGTGTGTGTGTGTGTGTGTGTGTGTGTGTGTGTGTGTGTGTGTGTGTGTGTGTGTGTGTGTGTGTGTGTGTGTGTGTGTGTGTGTGTGTGTGTGTGTGTGTGTGTGTGTGTGTGTGTGTGTGTGTGTGTGTGTGTGTGTGTGTGTGTGTGTGTGTGTGTGTGTGTGTGTGTGTGTGTGTGTGTGTGTGTGTGTGTGTGTGTGTGTGTGTGTGTAACCGAGTTTAATTGGTTGTTACATGTGCATGCATATGTATGAACATAAAATTGCCTGCGTGTATGATTCCTGACCTCTGTGTTTGTCTGTGAGACTGGATTGGTGTTTCTGAGCATGCATGAGTTTCTATATGTACCAGACCTTAGATATGTCTGAGTGTGAATGAATGTGAGCAGGACAGTATGCGCGCGCACACCAGGGCGTCTTATATGCTTCATTCCACCTGAATTCAACCATCATGTCTGGGATCTAGTCCTTCTGCCAACTGATTTACATAGGGGTGAATACCACCAAATGACAGTTCCATGTCTATAAAGGTTTTCCAGTGCTTAAAAATTCCTACCTCACTGGTGGTGAACAGGCGTCTGCATGACCAGGAGGATGAAGCGTGTCGACCGTCTGTCCCTGAGGTTGAGGAACTTGCCTCCAAGCTACAACTCCCCTGCCACTAAACGTTTGTCAGATGCAGTTGAATCGCGTAGACGTTTTACAAATGCTGCACGCTGGCTTTTCACCGCTGTAGCTTGTCTCAACCAAACTTACAGCGCAGGACGTGAGGACTTGCTTCTCTAGTGTTTGCGAGCTTCCAACGGCTACTGATTTGGTGTTGTGACTGCAGCAGTGTGGTAAAGTAGGAGAGGAGCCCAGGGCCACAATGCCCGCATGCCCCATCGGTTGCCCCACCGGTGTGTCTTTCGATCCATCTGGGCCATTATTAGCGTCTCAGTAGTTCTTTCTGCTAAGCAGTTACCTCATCATTCCGTTTTTGAACATTGTTCACTTCAACACTCTTACCTGTACGCAACTTGAGCGCGTTTGTATCCTTATATATATATTTTTCTTTCTTCTTGTTTTTGTTTCGTCCCTATTAAAGATAAAGATTTTGTCTGTGACTTTGCAGTGGCACATGTTATATCTATATACAAGACTGTATAAATATATGAAATATTATCTGTATACCAAATAAAAGGCTTGATATGAACTTTTTAAATATGTCACCTTTTTGTACAGTTTTTAAAAAACGCATCCTGGCCCAGTGGTTACAGTTTGGTTGTGCTGGATTTCTCTGTGCTGAATGTGTTAGATTTGAGGTGGTGGTAAATCAATAAAATAATAATACTCACCAACAGTTCACTACTTGGCTCGTTTTTGGCTACAACTAGCAGCTCTGTACCCTGTCAGTTCATCAGTGGGTCGTTCATGTGTATTTGAAAGTCTTCGACATGTGACGATGTACGCCCTCATGTGACGTACATCGCCACATGAGGGCGCCATTGCTCCTTCGACAAGGTGGGTTGCTTCAGATGAAGAACCTTTTTACACACGATGTTATGCCAATCATCTTTTAGTAGATCTCCAAAGTCTGAATGGTGAGAACATATGCTCTTTGTTTCCGCCTTCGTCCTTGAATCTGCAGAGTTATCAAACAATTTACCTTACCTTGGCATATCTTCGGCATTGACCCTTTTAAAATCTTAAGGGACTCAATTCCATGAACCTTTCTTCAAGTGTAGCACCTTTTACATATGTGTAGTCTATGTTTAAGCATCTCCACTTTAATTTTCCATCCATGGGGTAGTGGGAGTCAGAACAGGTTGTTTTCTGTAGTGTATTAGACACGCTGTGGTATGACTAGTTATATTTGAATGTATTTGCGATGATCAAGCAACCTAATCATGAACCACTTTGTCTCAGATCTCAGATGGAACTGTGCATGGACACACAGCTGTTGTTTAGCAACACATGGACATGGCAAGAGAGGGTTGCTGGGGCTGTTTCATGTTAGATAGACTGCATGTTTGTGTGTGAGAGCCTCTCCCTTTCTTTAATCTGCACAGAGAGAGAGAGAGAGAGAGAGAGAGAGAGAGAGAGAGAGAGAGAGAGAGAGAGAGAGCTATTGCTTATTGTCCTGTCAGGCTCCAGTGGTGTGTAGGTGTCCTTGTCCTGTCATATGGGTGAAATTCCTCTGCTCAGATGCACACACAAGACAAAGACAAATGTCCAGGACATACAACAGACACCCACACGAAAAGATAGGGGACAGACAGAAAGGAAAGTGGGAAGGTCATTGCACATGTATACAGGAATGGATTCAGAGAGGGATAGTTAAGTAAAAGCAGGAGAAAAAGAGAAGGAAGAGCAAGTTTTTGGGGGAGTTCATGTTTAATTGAATTAGAAGCCCTCCTGGTCCAATGAGTATGCATCAGAAAAACAAATGGAGTCCACCCTCTGTCCTTTACAACCCGGCTTTCCTGTTTTTCTCCCTCTCACTGTAACTGCCGCCCTGCAGTCTAACCAACTTGTCCTCTACAGGGTTCAGTGACATTGAAGAAATGTTGGATTTCCGCCTAAAACTGTCTCTCCAGTTAAAGCATGATGAATTCACTGAAAATATTTGCACTCTTTGTTGCTTTCTCTCTCTCTCTCTCTCTCTCTCTCTCTCTCTCTCTCTCTCTGTCTCTCTCACTCACTCACTCACTCACTCACTTTCTCTCACACTTACTCACTCTCTCACTCTCTCACTCCAAGATGTATCACTTTGTTAGCTTTAATTACAAAAAGTGGATTGTATTGGATACATAACATCAGAATTACAACTCTTTGGTTTTAATACTGTTTGCATAGACACAGTTCAACAAAACCTAAAACGCTTTACACTTTGACCTAAAGAACATGCCTTCTTGTGGCATTTTTCCAAAGATAACTTTATCTCCAGTTTCCACATGGAGAAACACAAAAAAAACAATATTCTATTAGTTTTGAATTTCCCAAGAGCCCTTCCCCTGGTTTTATTCTCCTCCAATCTCCAGTTTACTGGCTGTCCTCCAGCTGCCCTGGATTGGCTCTGTGTCCTCAGGCTCTTTTATTATTGGTGGAACGACCTCCCCAGAAGTCCACAAACTTCGTCTAAGTGTGTGTATGAAGGAATTAATGTGTTGTACATTCATTGTATATCATTCTTATGTGTGTGTGTGAATGTGCATCCTGCAACTCTTCTACCCATCTCTCCGCTCCTCTTCTCCTCTTTCATACTGGTTACCCTTATTTTTGGTCATTTGTTACTAACTCTGTCTCCCTCCTCCTCAGTCTTAAGTGTCTGTGAGTGTATATAAGAATGCGTGTATGTTTTTCAGCTTGTTTGTGTATTTCACTGCGTGTGTGTGTGTTTTTCAGACACAGTTCAGAACGCATGTGTGCTCCAGGTTGACAGGCTACATGGATTCTCCATCCTGTCTTGTGCTAAAGGCTGCCGCGGCACTGAGCTCAGATGCATGTTCTTACCCACGCAGCTTCCCCCACTTGACCCTCATACACACACCCACACCCACATATACATCATAGTGCCAGGGATAACTTTTTATGTGTCAGAGGGAAGATACTGTACATAAGGGGTTTAATGTGTGCGTCTCTATCTGTGTGTTTGTGTGATATTTATTTCCTAGGGATTCCCCCCCTGTCTGCTTGCACTGTGACTGCCAGCCATGTCATCATGTTCTGAGCTGTCACAGACTATCACTGTCATCCTCGGGAACTGAGGTGCGTGTGTGCGTATGTGCGTGTAAATATCTCAGGGCCATGCAGGGTTTAAGAGTCGGGCCATGGCTGTCCCTTTGACACATTCCACTGCGGTAGAGCGCCAAAACGACGGCGAGGGGGAAGGTTTGATGTGGACGTGCATCCGTATGCCCTGGGCTGTACATATGCTCCACCCCGCGAGAACTCAGATCATAGGAAACCCAGCTACATCTGGCTTCACCAGAGGGGTCACTCAAATCTATAGACGTTGAATGTACTCTGAAGAGTACATTTAGAAGATGAAGATGCCTCTAGGGTTGAAGAAGGCTTAAACAACCTTTGGAGGAAACTCACACACTAACAGAGGGGTTTGACTTGTAAACCCGTTTGCATTAGATCTGGGAAGTTTGAGCATGTGTTTGGACATATAGGTGTAGGTGCTGCTGAAGGTGAGATTGGTTCTGACCCCCGATCCTTCCCTCCCTTTATGTATGTGAGAGGGATCCAGAAAACGCACCTTTCTCCTGTTTGAGACACTGTGTGTGGAACTATGTGGTGTGGCTTGTAATTCACTATGCTCTTGTCCCAGCAGGAACCGATCATTTTATCCCGCTTCACTGATTGGCTGACTCATCCTTATCCATGCTATCTTGTTCGTGATTGGTTGGATTCTGAGAGCACTCCGATAGGCTCCTCCCCCATGTCCCGGGTAGCAGGTGGTGAGGGTAGAAAGCTTCAGAATGAGGTAGCATCCAATACACCTTAAATCTAATATATGACAGCACAATCAAAATGAAAATGTGTGTGTGTGTGTGTGTTTGTCTGTGTACATTTACGTATCTGACTTTTGTGATAACATTATCAGTTGTGATTAGATTTTAGTTTGTTGTTCCCTGAATGCCCCCGGCTGTCCTTAGAAAACAAGACCTCAATAACATTTGATATTATAGTTTGATGGTTGGATATTATTTTGGAGAGCTGGCTCCCTCTCTGATACAAATGTGCTCTAAACTCTATTTAGGTCTAGCATGAACTGCAGTCTGAATATCAATAATACAATTTCCTATGATAGTTGCCATTAGAAATGTCCTGTAAATTTACATTATTTAATAAAGCGGTCTCTGACTTAGAAAATAGTGGAAAGCATTAGCCTGTTTCCAGGAGCTAAAGTTCTCTACTCTGGGCCCTGTCATTGTGCTTCATGCACATGGTACAGTCATCATGTTTACATACTGTATGTTGACACTCCAGAGTACTGCAGGAGGCCCCAAGCCTCATAACCTACTGGTATTAGGGGTGGGATTTGGCCATCCTGGTAATTATGTTTAATGAAAACACACGCACACACAAAAACACTCAAATGCTCGCTGTGTGTGCACAAATGCACACACAGCGAGAGAAAATGGGAATAAGAAAGAAAAAGAAGGAATGAGAAAGAGCAGGTGCAGCTGAAAGCCAGAAGCCAAAACACTCTATTTTCTGTCCATCTCTTTCACCATTGCTATCTGTCCTACAGGCAGATCTTAAGTCAAACATCTTTTGACCTTGAAACTCGATTAGATGAAATGGTGTGGTGGTACCCATCAACACCCACATTTATTGTGTGCAAATACCAAAATCAAGTACGTTTTCAAGAAAGAGATGAATTAATACACGATAATAAGAAAAACTGAGATAGAAGGGTTCCGATGAGTTAATGAGGCAGACATACATGATCTTTCATTCCTCTCTCTGCCCCATTTCTCATCATTAAGTGCTCTGAAACTTCCCCTTGAGAAACTACTTTTGCATAATAATCCACAATAAGAAGAATCCTCACAGCTTAAACAGTACTTAATTAGCATGTTAATTAGTTAGTTTTAGCCTGGTTTATGATGTTAAAAGTCCTCAGAATCTCATACCAGATTAATTTGGAGAGATTTGCCCACTTCATGCTATATAGGACTCCACTGGTGTCTTGATAGCCTGAAGTCTGCCTCACATAGGTACATATCTATGGACTGGTAACAGGCTGACTTTACCTACAGGGCTTTTCTGTGTATGTATTGGGTGTGTGTGTGTGTGAATGTACACACACACATACAATCTGTAGTGCAGGTTAAGGGGGATATTTCAGTTTATCCATGATTTTGAAGGCAGTCTGAGTAAATATCATGGAATAGATAACCATGCTCTTCCATCTGCAGTGTCTCTGTGGTTTTCTGCAATGATGACGTTTGATCGGTTTTGTTCAGTATTTCGGCCTCAGCCGTAGGTTCCTCCCTCTCCCCCTGCTTTCCTCTTCCCTCATTCTTCTCCTTGTGCCTGGGGACAGCCCCAGGCAGTGTTGTGACCACTGTTCAGCTGTTACCTCTTCACTTTAGCTCCTTTTCCCCTCCTTCCCTTCTTCTTCACTCGAGATGTTTGTCCCAGCGTTCTCTCTCTTTACATTTGTTCCGCCATGTGTGGTCAGACGTATGATGTATGTTGTACGCTGGCCTGGTACTGGTTCCAGGTGCCTGTAATGCCATACATCTTTTCAGGAAAAACATGGAACATTTCCTGTCACCCGTGTACAAAATGACATCACTTCCAGGACTGTTACTCTCCTGAAATTGACACGACCTGGATGAATGAATTTGGACCTGTATCTCGTCAGTATGCATGCACACGCACAAACACATACACTGCACCACTCTTCCCTCAACTTCCCCTTGCTCGTTATTGCCTGGGAATGCTGGAACACGACTGAAGCATGTGAAATTCTGAAGCGTGTCACATTGTCATGCTGGATAAACTCTCGTAGGTGACAGCTCACACTGGAGCCGGGTCTGGATTATGTTGAGCCATGCATCTCTTCTGGGCTTCAGCGATGATGACACAAGAGGCTTTGTGCTCCGGAACACTCCGCTGAGTCTGTTGAGTGAGGCTAGACACACTGTACTAACTCTTAATGTGGGTGGAGGAGGGTGAGAGAGAGTCGGAGGGAAACGGGGGGCAGAGGAAAGCAGAAAGAGAGGTGGGGTGTGAGAGAGTGAGACATGGGGAAGGTGGAAGGTACGAGAGAGAAACAAGTAGGGGAAAGAACGAGAGTGTGAAAAAGCAAAGGAAAAAGAAGAAAGTGGGAGAAATGGAGTGAGTGAGCAAAGTGAGAAAGAAGAGAGAGAGAAGTCCCATTCCAAGTCTCAACCATCAGAATGACAGAGCCTGGATGTGACAGTCCACCAGCATGGGAGCAGGAGAACCCAGGCTCATCTGGGTCAGCATCAGACTCAAACAGGCACAGCAATGTCTCTGGGTCCCTGGGAACATCTGACAACACCAGATTTCAAGAGAGGGGTGGGGGGGCATGGGCATAGTTAATGATGACCTGGGGGGACATATGTGGGCCCGGGGGGGGGGGGGGGGGGGGGGGGTGTAAAGTCATTTAAAACCCATCTATTGAGGAGACTGACAAATACTGTATGTTGGTGCCAGTGTTGATCACGTTACCATTGTTTTAGTAGTGTGAAGAAAGATAGGATGAGCACACCGGATACTGTGCTGCCATTACATGATTGAATGAGATTATGTGTGTGTGCGTGTGTTTGTAAGGAGTGTGAGGGAGTTGTGATTGATCACTATCCCATACCTGATGATGCAGTGTGTAGAGAGGAGGACAAAGTGCATGGGGATTGTGTGTGTGTGTTTTAGCTGCTCCCTCCAAGGCCTGATCTCATAGTCCCAATAGTGAGGCCCTCAGAGAGGTCTAAGTAGCTTTCATTAGATTCATGCTCTCCCATAGCTCCTCTCCCTCCTACTCCGCAGCTTTTAGAGACCAGGATAATGGCAAATTGATAGATATTTGTTTGTGTGTGTTCATGACAGAGAAGCAGGTATGGAGTGATGACTCTGTTGGTTTCTCTTCTCTCTTGTCCTCTTCCTCTTTCTCTTCTACTCTTCCACCCACCCACCCTCCCCCACACCCCACCCCAACACACACTCCTCCCCCCTCTCTCTGGGTAGTTAAGCAGGGCCAGTCTCAGCGTTGGCCACTTTGCGGGTGAGGTTACCGTTCATCGTGCGTTAATTAAGTTCACACAAAGTTAATTGCATAATCCCCCACCGTAATTGTTACGTAGCCCCTGGTTACCAGCTGAGTCCACCGCGCGCGCAGCTGAAGTGGTTGTGTTTATTCCCGGGTAATGAAATGAAATGACTCGCGTTGTTCTCTGTCTCCGTTGACCTATTTCACCGAGACTCCCCGCTAACCTCATACAGAGTTGCCCATTAGGATGCACCCATCTCTTCTGTGCGGATTTTAGTCCTTGTATTCTATGTGTGTAGCCTACTGTTGGTGTGAACTAGTTTCCAGTGTGGGTGTGCGTTTTGTGAGTGTGGGCCTAATTCATTTTGGCCTTATCTGACACATTTTACTAACGGGATTATTTAGCAACCCCTGTGAACTAAACCATAACATGTGGTTCCATTCCCCTGCCATCTACAATGCCCTCTAAAATCGTTTAAGTAACTTGGGTACCCCATTTATGACTACATTTATTTCGGTAGACATCAGATTATTAATTATTACTTCTGCCCTGTGAGTGACTCAACCTCACTCTGCAGCACGGACGCGCCACCGTTCGGTTCCCAGCGGACGGCACCTTTCCAAGCCTCAAGCGGTGAAGCCACCCGGGGCGAATGTGTAGAATGTAGATTACTCTGACATCAGACATTGTGCCCGTCGAAAACAGAAAGGTAATTTAATCTAAATACAGATTTCAGGGCTTTCATATTTTTTTCTTCGTTGCCTGATTATGAAGGGGGTAAAATATAAAAGTTTTCTTTTTATTCAAATGGGAGATTTTAGTGATTGGAGACGCTTTTAATATACTCCACCGAGGGTGGTCATTTCCTGTTCTGGAAACAACTTAAAAACACCAATTTGCAGGGTATGATTCTATTTGTAGCTGAAATAATGGAGCATAAGAGGCCACTGTCCCAATAGCCTTTTTCTAAAAACTGCCTGGGGTTTGCTTCTTGTTTGTTGTCACATATGTCAAGTCAGTTGAGGCTGCGATTAAGGATAGAATCACCGCCCCGACTGAGAACGCACCACGGCAGGGCAAAAGTGAAGACGGACGCTTTCTTCTTTTATCTGGCTTCAGCATGTACGGTCCACAATCAACGAGATTGATGTATTTCGGGTAATATGTTGTTTCCATAGCCGTCACATTTCGGGAAACTCTTTTGACAGTACTCTAGCGGAACTAGGAACCGATTCAGCTTCCCGGTTTGCTGTGCGCTGGCAGTTCCAGGACTAGCGGGGGTAAGACACGCAGCCCCACTCCTACGCGCTGTCACAGAGAGACCTTCGCATGCTGGGACAGCGAACAACAGTCTCCACACCGGAGCTGAACACTCCCGCCTTTATGAAATGAATAGACACTGACGGATTTTACAGATTGGAGATGACACCTCTATAAACTACCGTCTCCACACTCACTATTACGTGGCGTCTTGATTGAATGTAATTTTTTCACACCAAAAAAAAAAAGCTAAAAAAAGACGCAACTCCTTCATCGCCAAGTTTCGTCGCTTCGGTCACACTGGAGGGAGGCAGCGATGGCAGCCTCGGTGACAGCGACACTCGCTCTCCTGGTTCTCACCGTGGCATGTAAGTAATCCCCTTTAATTTGGACGCCCGGAAGGGAAAATGACCGTCTTGGCACTTTGGTGTATTTGTTGACTATACATATCGGCTCTCCATTTTCCAATGTAGCCTGTCAACTATTAGCTATACATCCACTGTTCGATAGGTTATTTAGCTTACAAGTTAAAATGAGATAGATGAGCTAACATTGGAGGCACAGGCAACAGTGGAAGATATGCGTAATCCTCTGAATTGTGTCAAAATGATTGTGATGTCTAGGATTTAATTGTTGCTCTCTTCAGGTTACACATTCCAACGGGACAGCAATTTGCAGGCAAAAAGTAGTGGACGTTTTTCGTGCGTCAGATTGTGTTTAGCACGTGATTTATAATACGCTTCGATTAACTAACGTACTCTCTCTTTTACACCACAAACAACAAGCTTACTGCAAAAGGCGGAAAGACGTGAAATTATGAAATACTCTTTTCATAGGCTCTAAAGATTTCTATTTGGATTTAAATATGGGTCACATTTTGATGTTATCCTACTGACATCTCTCATCACCAGACCAGAGATTGATGAACTCGTCCAGGCATTTTAACATATACATTTATCACATTAAGAATCATATTAAAGTAAAATATAAACTATGAGTCTAATGACGGGTACGGTCTACTAAAAGCGACTATCAGGGATTCAAGTCCCATTCAGTCCTGGTGAAAGAACATGGACAGCTAATTTAAAATGTGTTGCCATTCAGAGAGATTCAAGCTCCAATCTATGGACTGTCATGTAAAGTCATGGACAGTCTAAACAGACTGACCAGCAGAAAACCCTTAAGTGTGAGTTGGAGATCTGCTAGACTGTGGAGGTCATCTGACCAGACTGCTGATTTAGTGTCAATTGGAAATCCCAGTGGTGCTGTCCATGGTGCTGAACCCTAGTCTCTCCGCTCCAGTTATGCTGTAGGTCCCTCAAAGTATTACTGGGGTTAATGCAACTTCTAAAGTTGAGAAGAAATTAGAAGAAACTTCAGAGGACAGTGAGATTAGTTCATACGATTTCCTGTTTGTGGCTGATATGTTCCATTCCTTTAGACTATACTCCTTAGACGTTAGGTTTTCATTTCTATAACCTAACAGACTAACAATTCCATATTTTGTTCACAAGTAATGGACGGACACTGATTGTCCTGGGTCCGGATTAGTCATATACCTTGATAGTTTACGTATATTACAGTGTGTCTGACCATTTTCTCTCTGTAGCCCTGTACCAAGTCACACAGAGAGGCAGTGCACCTGCTGTGGAGCGGTCAATGTTTAGGTTCGGGGGAGGGATGGCTGAGGGTCACCCGGGGACACTGGCTTGTCATTGTGTGACTAAGTCACTGTCACCTTCAGAACTCATCCTGTGGGATGAGAGACCTCATCCTAGAGGGGATAAATCTGGCAACCATTACATCTGGCAACCCACTGCACAGGAGTTTCATGTTGCCTGTCTCATACTCTTTCCCCCTGTCCAATGGTCTCTCTTTACTCCTCTCTCCCTTCTACCATTCTGTCATGTTTTCCCTCCATTTAAACATTCTGTTCTTTCTTGGGTTGTGCATCTCTCACTGGCTGCAACTTCTCTTTTCTCACACACGCTCTTCACTCGTAGCCACTTTTCTCTCTCACTCACTCACACACACCTCTCTCTCTCCCTCTCTCTTTCTGTGTCTCTCACCACATTTTCCTTTGTCGTTCTCTCCCTCCCCCGTCTTTCCCCCTTTCTCTTGATCTCTCTTCCCACCTTCCCACCTAACCCTGTCTCTTTTTTCATTTCTCTCTCTCACTCCCTCTTCCCCTCTCTATTTCCCTCTCCACCCCCCCCCCCCCCTCCTCATCTCTTTTTCTATTTTTCTTTCTCTTTCCCTCGATGGAAGCTGCGTTTTCTAGTATGCATTGTAAGGCACACACATTAGTCTGCGGGCATGGGAATCACCTCAACGTCATGGCCTGCCCATATTCCTCTCTCTATTAGGTCAATGGCGCAAGAGCTATTCTTAGGTTGTTGTTTTCACTCAAGGAACGATTTTCCTTCTACAAAACCACACAAGGCTTGCAGACCCTAACACTAGAGAATCAATGAAGAACTCTAGCCCAAAACAACACTTGCTGTTTACAGTCAATCTACAAAACAGAGGAAAGGAAGAAAGAAGGAACAGAAAGAGAATGAATACAGCAAACAATTACATCAGGAGTGAGAGGTGTGTGGTAAGAGGCAGCAGTCTTTATCTCTGTCCCACAGCAGATGATGTGAGAATGAAGGCGTGGGTGAAGAGAAGAACAGCCCTGTCCCCCTCCAGCAATCCCCTCAGTCTCTGGTGGGGTTGAGAACTGGAGGTGGAGAAGATGAGAGGAATAGGGAGGTGGATAAGTGGTGGATGGAATTATAGGTAGAAAAGGAAAGGAGAACATGTGATGAGAGGAACCAGGAAGGTGGGCTAGATAAGGGAGGGCTAGAGAGAGTGATGGATGAAGATTATCTTAAACCAGTACACTTTTGACTACAATTACATTGGGTCCATCAAGGGCTACTTTTAAACTGTTGAATGCTGGGAAATGTAGGCAGGGATGACCTGTTCGAATTGCGGTACTATTAATAATTAACACAGGAGGTCTGCTGCCCTCTAAATATGAGGTGCGTAGATTCTTTGTGCTGTTACCAACTAAACATCTTTCGAAAGCATAACATAATTCAACAGAAGCACAGTATAATTCAAGTTTATATGTTGTTGAAGAAAAGATGTTTAGATCTTGGTTGTTGTAAAGCATTGTTGAAAAACCTTTGATTGTGCTCAGGGTTTGTGCCTGTGAGATGATAGCGTTTTTATTTTAGCCGCAATTAATTATTGAAGCTGGAGTGCAGTGAGGCGGACTGACCGAATGGAGGAGTGTGTGTGTGAGTGTGTTGGTGCTAAGGTGTGTGTGTTCTGGTCCGGAGGTAGGTGTGTCTGTGTGTGTGTATGTGTGTGTGTCTGTGTTTGTGTGTGTGTGTCTGTGTGTCTGCATGCGCGTATTACACACATAGTCTATTTACAATACTTCGTTAATTAATGTTTATTCATCAACACATCCTTTACTCCTTTATGCATTATTTTTCTGATAGCATGATGTTTGACTGTTTCATAGTAAAGTTACACTTTTATTGGCATATTTGCCTTATCAGTGCCTTGTGCTGTACCCATGTCTGTCTACCAGTGTTCAGTTGTTCAGCCAGCACCATAGGTAGACAGTAGAACCTGTACAACAGGGTCAGAGACCCAGATAACTTAACCTCACTCAACTCACATCTGTCAATCTTTTGTCACCATAGCCCAGATGCACTGGACAGTGCCTGTAGGACCTCGATGAGTGAATAACATTCTGTGTGTGTGTCAGTGTTCATGGGACTGTGTTTGACTGTGTTCCTTTTAGTCTGAAAGAGTCATTGAGGTAGTGTCTGTGTTTTGATACGAGTGAGGGGGTGTGTCTGGGTGACTTCAAAGGTCTCTTCTCTCTCTGCCACAGGAAGTGTTTCCATTGCAGCCCTGGGTGAGCCACCTGAGTCATATGTCAGCCAGAGCCTTGATGAAATCCATCACCCAGAAGCCCCTGTGTGACACATTCCCTTTTGCTCACTAATGCATCAGTGTGTCCGTGGGTGGTAAAGAGACAAGGATAAGTTTAGAGGCCTCCTGCCTGACCTTCCCAGACCCCTCCACTACTCTGGGACGTGCACCTTCATTCTTTCTTTCTTTCTTTCTTTCTTTCTTTCTTTCTTTCTTTCTTTCTTTCTCTCTCTCTCTCTCTCTCTCTCTCTCTCTCTCTCTCTCTCTCTCTCTCTCCCCTCTCTCCCTCTCTCTAACCCTGAGTGACAGGTCTCAGTGTATCATACTTCACTCAGGACACCAGCCCTCTGGGTGCGTTAGCATCATGTCGCTGTGGCTCACTGCCTATGCGCACAAACAGTGCCATAACCTATTCTTTATGTTGCGTAGTGAAACACTGACCTCCTGGGCTGTTGTGTCATGACATCATCTGCATTTGATCCAGAAAAAGCACGGCTGAATAGATTACATCGGTCTGAAACCATCTCCCTTACCTAATCATTTAATCACTTACCATCTTACTATCTCTCTCTCTCTCTCCCTCTTTTGCATACACCAGTTGCAGAGACTCATATACACATAAGATGGGGTTCTTCTTATATGTGTCAGAGTTGAGGATGTTGTAATGGAGCCAGGGCCATATGGGACTAGCAATAGAAAGCCCCCACATCTGTTATGTGTGTGTGTGTGTGTTTATGTGTGTGCGTGTGTGTGTAGAAGGGGTGTACGTTTATGTAAATGATTGCATGGGCATGTGTATCGGACTGTCACCAAAGTAATCCTTCTTGCACATTTTAAATACACACACACACAAAAGCACATCAAATAGACACACACATACACACACCACTGACTCACTCTTCTCTGTGGTATATTGCCTTGTCATTATCTCTGCAACAGATGATGAGAGCATCCAACAGCCCCTCAGACCAGAGCAAGCGAGCTCTGCTCAGCACGAGATCTCCACATCGCTTCGCTTAACACTGCCCTGTGTGGCGGTCGTTTTCACACTAATTACGGGTTCATGCGATTATGTTCATCAAGATGCAGTTAGAGCAGAGCTCCATCAGAGAACGTGCTGACTCAGCCTGGCTGTGTGATAAGCCTCGATGACTAGCGGCTGCCTGCTACACAGCTGTGTGTGTATGTTTGTGTATGTGTGTGGGACCCATGAAAATACACCAGGAGAGATAATCAGATGCATACAGTACTAAATGGATTCTGAACAAAACCATGAATATGTATCAGATGCATGATAGGTGTTTTGTATGAATATCCATTTCACTGTGATGACGTCAAAAGATAGAAAGGTCTTTAGGTTGTTTTGAGGGTTTTCAGTGACAAACTGTGACAGGATGGGGTCATGTTATGATCAGGGAATACTTAAACATATATGTTTAGCCTTCCAAGAAGGTGCTAGTATAGGGTTAGGCTTATAATGTATTAAAGGTTTGTGCTCATTTGAAAACTCTTATGTTAGTGCTTGTAGTTTGACCATTGTCTTGTGTGTCTGTGTGTGAGTGCAGCTGCCTTGGGCGCTGAGGTGGAGGAGAGACTAGTAAACCACTTGTTGTCTCCGGAGCGGTATAATAAGTTGATCAGACCAGCGGTCAACAAAAGCCAGCAGGTCACCATTTACATCCAGGTGTCCCTCGCGCAGCTTATCAGTGTGGTAAGTACACACACACGTACACAAACTCACATACACACATACACACACACACACACACACACACACGTATACCAAAGAAATAGATTGCCATTTTTTGCCAAAGATTATCTTATTTCCATTAACACACACTTTCTCTCTCTCTCATGCCATCCCAACCCCCCCTCCCACCCACACACACACACACACACACATCTAATTTCCTTGTTGTCTTTTGCAGAATGAGAGGGAACAGATCATGACGACCAACTGCTGGCTCACTCAGGTCAGGACCGGGCTTTCCTGTGTGTGTGTGTGTGTGAGGCCAATATTGTTAGTTTGCATTTTCTCATCAGCAGGGTTGCAGACAGTTCTGTTATTCTCTTCACCACCTTCCTCAGCACATTGGCCTTTTTTTGGAAAGACCTTTGCAAAGGTCTTATGCACATGTATGTTATGCTACATAGACTAATGTGGATAACCTTTTCTATTTGAAATGTGTGTTTGTGTGTATGATCTTCCTAGGGGTGGCATGACTACAGGTTAATGTGGGACCCTGAGGAGTATGAAGGCATTAAAAAGATTCGCCTCCCTTCCCAACACATCTGGCTTCCAGACATTGTCCTCTACAACAAGTGAGTCAGCGGAGTGTGTGTTTCTCTGCTTGTCTTGGGTGTGCAGCCCTGAACAACATATTCCTTCCTTTTTATGAGATTAGGGTTTTATGAGTAGAAATCTCTGCTCCATAAACCACCTGTGTGTTTCTTTCATATTCACAATGCAAGTGGGTAAGTTACTCTGTTACTGTGTGTGTTCCAACTCACTGGGCCGACTGCTTCTGCACTTCCTCCCAATTTAAACCAAGGTCGGAAAGTTATGTACAGTCGTGATTACTTGACATAACCCGTCTGCCATAGTGGTGACTGAGATGAGGGCTTAGCGAGCAGGGTTAGATGAGCCATGTCAATCTGGAGAGGAGGAGGTGGGGGGTGGGGGAGATTATGAAAACAGCATGCCAGCCTTGCCCCTGGGGCATGTCGAGGTGCTCGTCCTCTTGCCTCAGGGTGTGTGTGTGTGTGCGTGTGTGTGTGTGTGTGTGTGTGTGGTAAAGGGGGCTGGGGGTGGTGGGTGGAGGGGGTCTGGGGCGTGTCTCATCAGGACACTCCGGAACACAGATTCGCAAGCGGGAGCGGAGCCCAGTTTCTCTGTCATGTTTCATCTGGAGCGTTAATGAGATTAGACTGGATTTGATTCGCATGTGGCTTGTCACAAACGTAAACTGGTTTCATTTTTCATGGCTAGGTTTGGTCGATATGATAGTTATTGGGTTTGGTTGATGACATTAAGTGGAATTTGAACTGCACAAAAATGTGTTTTCTTGAAGCACTTAATTGTTTTGCGATTGAGTTTCAGCTACTAAGGTTCTAGAGTTTCACTGCTGTTTTGGGTGCAAACCTTTTATCTGATCAACTGGGGCATGAACAAACAGGAGCCTGGTTGATGTTTAGGGTGTACATGTTGATGTCTGCAGGTGTTGTGTGACTGGTGTGTGGGCTACAGCTCTTCATATTTAACCAGATGTATATTTCGGGGCAGCGGCGCGAGGAGAATGAGTGTGACGGGTGCATTCGGGTGCTGACCCTCTCCATTATGGATAAGTCTTGGATGTCTAATGCATGGTGTCATAGGGAATAGGGACATTAGGAATCTCTGCAGCTTCAGCAACAGATACTGTGTTGTGTGGTTGTGGTTCTATATCTCTCTCTCCCTGTCTCTCTCTCTCTACTTTTTTTCTCTCTACCCACTTTCGTTGTCCTCCCATATTCCTTTTGTTTCAACTGTCCTTCTTATCTCTGCTTCAATGTAACAGCGAGAGACAGACGGTGCACAATAATGCCCTTCCCCCCCTCCCCCTCTCCCCCCCCCCACAGTGCAGATGGGACCTACGAGGTGTCCTTCTACTCCAACGCCGTGATCTCCAACAACGGCGAGGTGGCCTGGCTCCCGCCCGCCATCTACAAGTCGGCGTGCAAGATCGAGGTGCGCGACTTCCCCTTCGACCAGCAGAACTGCACGCTCAAGTTCCGCTCCTGGACGTACGACCGCACGGAGATCGACCTCATCCTGCTCAGCGACTTCGCCAGCCGCGACGACTTCAAGCCCAGCGGCGAGTGGGACATCGTGGCGCTGCCCGGCCGCAAGAACGAGGACCCGTTCGATGCCACGTACCTGGACATCACCTACGACTTCATCATCAAGAGGAAGCCGCTGTTCTACACCATCAACCTGATCATCCCCTGTGTCCTCATCACCTCCCTGGCCATCCTGGTGTTCTACCTGCCCTCCGACTGCGGAGAGAAGATGACCCTGTGCATCTCCGTCCTGCTGGCCCTGACCGTGTTCCTGCTCCTGATCTCCAAGATCGTCCCGCCCACCTCCCTGGCGGTGCCGCTGATCGGCAAGTACCTGATGTTCGCCATGGTGCTGGTGACCTTCTCCATCGTGACCAGCGTGTGCGTGCTGAACGTGCACCACCGCTCGCCCAGCACGCACACCATGCCCCCCTGGGTCAAACGCATCTTCCTGTACCGCCTGCCCTCCTTCCTGTTTATGCGGCGCCCGGGGAGCTCGAACATCCGGGAGCGTTTCCGCCGGAAACACCATCAGCGCTCGTACTACTCCGACCTCAAGCTGAGGGACGGGGCGGTGGCGGTGGCTGGGGCGGTGGCGGCCGCGGCAGAATCATCGCCCTCGTCCTTCTTTGCGAACGAGGAGTCGGCGCGACGCTACGGCTGGAGGATCAGCGACCTGGGGGACAACACGGACTTAAGGAAGAGGATGACGGTCAAGTGTCACGCCGGCGTGGACGAGGCGGTGGACGGGGTGCGCTACGTGGCCGAGAAGATGAAGAGTGAGGACGACGATGAAGGGGTGAGTGGTATCTGGGGTGACGTATTGAGAAATGTGTGCGTATTTGTTTGTGTGCGCAGTGTGTGCGCAGTGTGTTCCAGTGTTATATAAAAAGTCAAAACAGACAATGTTGTTTCTAAGTGGGGGCCTATTGCATCACAGGGTATTTGGCATGTCCTAACTGCAGGCACTGCACACCATCTGTGGCCAAAATGAATTGCAGCTACAGTCTGTACAGATACACTGTGACTGCTTTCCCAATGCATTGTTCACAATCATTATTATAACAGTGCACATTTTCTTAAAGGGATATTTTGTGTTTTCTAACTTTGTTGTCGTTTCTAACACTCTTTCTTTTAATTGTTCATATCAAAATACTTCAATTACCTCCTCTTTTCCTCTCTTTTCCTCTCCACTCCTCTCCTCTCCCCCAGATCATTGAAGACTGGAAGTATGTAGCCATGGTGATTGACAGGCTGTTCCTGTGGATCTTCGTGTTGGTGTGTGTGACTGGCACCTTGGGCCTCTTCATGCAGCCTCTCTTCCAGAGCTACAACACCCCCACAGTGGAGGAGCTAGAACAGAACTGAACCCTAACCCTCCCCCCATTCCTCCTCAACACTCCTGACCCCCCAACACTGAACAAACTGCTCCTTCCCGGCAGATAAAGAACTGTGTTAAGGTTTCCATGCACCCGCGCACACACACACACCAACACCTGCTTTCTAACTCTTCTAGTGATGCCCTTGGCCTCCACCCATACTACAGCATATAGAGGAAAGAGAGGCCTCCATCCTCATCTTCCCCCTTTCCTCGGTCACTCTCAAGAAGTCACCTGACCAGGAGCAACTCAGGACTGGACTCTCTTCTCTGTTCAGATGTGTTTCAGTCTCTCTCTCTCTTTTTCTCTCCCCACACAATCTTACAATCTCGTCTGGTTCAGTCTGTCTTGTTGACTGTGAGAAGCCTATGAGAACTGGGATGTGACATTCTACTCTGGCCTCATGTGCAGATACAGGACAGATATAGAGAACTGGAAATCCTTTCTGAACCACTCCGGAATCATTAGCTGAGTCCAAAGATCCGCACACGCAAACACACACTTAGACGCACACGGACACAACATGTACACACAAATACACACACACACATTCTCATGGACAAGTAGTCGCACACATGCAAAAAGCACCGATCCCTGATGATGAGGGCGATGGCTTAGCCTCCTCTGTGTCTCCCTGCCAACGACGCGCACGAACGTGTAACGCTTGCCTTCCGCAGGATGGGGCAGACAGGGATGGATTTGGACGGGAGCGCCGGAAGGAACTTGGTTTTGCTGTGGAGGCATTTTCCCCTCACGCCACAGCGCCTGGACAGGGCCCGCCACTGGCCACTCCCCGTTGACAGACTGTGAAAGCTATAACAACGAATCACTTCCGTCTGCCAAGTTGTGTCTATGTTTTCTGTGCATAATGGCAATTTTTTGGGGTGTGGGGAAGCAGGGGGGTAAAATAGTTTTGGAAATTCTGTAGTTTTTAACAACAATGACCAATGAGGCTGTTGTCACTCACTTTGCTTCTCTTAAAGATACAGTATGCTGGTTTATCCAAGAAGTGTCCCTGTACATAATGCAGTGAAACCAGCAGCGGTACAGTACATACAGTATTGTATACACATATCAGCTAGCATACCTGCAGGATTTAACTAGGTCTGTCTACACACTCACAGTCTTACCATACCGTATGAATATCGCTTTGTGTTTTCTGGAAATGTTATGGAATTCCAGACCAGATTTACTAAGCATTTAAACCAAGGCTTGCATCTTCTTTATTGAAATAAAGTTCAATTTAAACGTTTTAAGACTTTTTAGTTTTTACTACACATTTATGTCCTATCCATTTAATTCAATAGGAAAATAAGATGCAAGCTTTGCTTTTGGTGTGAATTCTTGGTCAGTTCTATCCTTCTGTGTCAACAATATCTGCTATTTTAACTTCTCATCACTGTCAAAATTCACTCTTACTGTTATTGTTAACAATGCCAAGGGAAAAGCTTATGATACAAATGTAAGTGTATTTTTTTCCTGTCTTTTGCTCTCTCAGTGGAAGGCCAGGGCTTTTGTGTCTTTCTATTGGCTATCCATGTCAGGTGACCTATTTTAGTTTTTTAAGTGGACAGGTATATTCCGGGACAAGCAAAGCAAAAAACTAAACAATAAAAACTAAATAAGTAATTTATGCTAATGCCATGCAAAAGGGATCAATAAAAATGAAAATGCAGACCCAAACTTGATGAAGTTCTGTTTGGTTTAACCCCATCCTCCCATACAGACATCATTAGTGTTTCAACGTGTACTTCAGTTTATTGCCTTCCGTGGGCCGCAAGCTACCAACTTTAAAAAAACATGGGGCCTGATCCATAAAGCAAGTTTACCAAATAAGACAGGCTTGTGTCTGGGAAAGTAACTGACAAAAGCCTGGCTTACTCAGTAAACTCTCTTTATGAAACAGGCCCCTGGTCTTCATTAAAATCGGCGGAGGAATACGAGCAATATGGCAATTTCTCTGAAACACAGATGACACACAGAGTTGAGCATATTTTCACAACAGTTGGTTCTGGAGGTTTCTGGAATGCGTGTGGCTGTAGGCGCTGTTTGTCTCTTATAAATAGTGTGGGACAAAATGTCAGTCGTCTGAGTAAGACTTCAGTAGAAAGCTCGGTCTCTGTCTCAGTAACACCCCACTTGCTGTTGACCTGGGATGGCAGAGGGGGAGATGGCGGTCCACTTAATTATGCACACACAAAAATACACGTGCACATGTAAAGTGCATTGATATCCTGTGCCTGCACATACACACACATCTGCATACTGGCACATGAGAAGCCTCACAAAGGTAATATCGGCCCAAAAGGTTGTATTCCTCCTGAGGGCTGATAAAAAGCTCATATACTTCACATTATACATTTAATATAACAAATATAGTACCATGCATGTACCATTGATGTAACACTGAATGTGGATGTTGTGACCTCCTTGTAGACTGGACATTATGGGGCCATGGAATCAGATCACACACATGAATAAAGATGGTGACATGAACATTGATTTGAGCAGGCTCAGGCAGATAAACAGTCTGTTTCATGGCCCCCAATATGCATATTGTTATGCTTCATAAATTATATGTCTGACTTCTGCATCAATTTCCATTATGGGAGTGGATGTGTGTGTGCATGAACAGTTGTGTGCAGTGAGGGAGCATGACAGAGTCAATATATCAATCACATATTTCTGTTTTTTAAATATCACGTGAAGGCTTATTCTAATATTCAATAAGCTATACCATTATAAGTTTTCTTCAACATTATGTAACCTTTTTTTAAGTGGATTATTTGTGTTTATTTGTTACTATTTATCTTCACTGTCATGTAGCATTCCTCTTTCATATTAAAATATATAAAACCATGTAGCATGTAGCATCAAAATTAGATTTAGCTCTTTAACCAACAGTTAATAGTACTAAATTTTTTTCCACCGAGGGGTGGTTTACACACGCACATATACGTGGTGATCAGGAAGCAAGACAGTAGAGATTGAGTTCCTGCAATGATAGAAACAAGGGATGGAGAGAGAGAAAAAGAAAGAGAGAGAGAGAAAGAGAGAGAAATTATGATATATTAAAGAGTCATAAAGCAAAGACTCAGATCAATATGCATCTCCTGTTTTCAGAAACGTGCACACCCTCAATTCGTTTTATTATACATCATATATTCTACCCTATTCTGTGCTTTTCAATTTATTACCCACATAATGTCTAAAAGATACGTCCCAGTTTGAGGCATCATGGCCGCCCCAGTGACACGGAAGCGCCTCCCAGTTGCACTCTCTCTCCTCAACAGGACATGCTGCAGGATTTATAACCCCCATTCCTGCTCTCCAGTCGATATTTATGAAGTACATTACTGCATGACTGCATGTGTAGCTGCTGAGCGACTGGGGCCAGAGGGCATCGATCTCTCCTTTTCTTCTTTCCTCCTCCTCACTTTCTCGCTCACTTCCTCTCTGTCTCTGTCTTTTTCTCTCTCTGTCTCTCTCTTTTTATATATCTCTCTGTCTGCTGACTTTTGTCATACTCTTGGACCCAGGCAGAGAGATGGTGAGAGTGATAGACACCTGGCATTAAAATGCTACCAACTTTTCACAGTCTGCCTTGTGGGGCTGTTGTGGGGCGGTGATAAACATCTGAAGGCTCCCACCTTCCCGACAGATCACATTTCAGCTACTGCCAACTAGTGGTCACATCCATTGTAGCAAGTTCCCCCTGCAGAAGTGAAAGAGGCCAAGATGAGGTTGACTGCTTCTGAAAGAGAGGAAGAAAGAGAGGGAGGAGGGTGTTAATTGTGAAGGAGGAGGGTTGAGCAAGAGAAACGCTATGTACGTCACAGTGGGAAAGAAAGAATAACAAAAAGAGAGAGAAGATGGCTGTTTAATTAGCAACGATGGCTTTAATCAGATAACAGTTACTTCAGCAGCGGGGGAGTTTAATTGGTTGCCATGGGCGACAGGCCTCAGCATGACCAAGCATAAGTGTACAGCAGCTTCATAAACAGAGCGAAGCTAGCTTAGCTAAGCTCGCTAATGTAAACACACTGTGGACTCTGGGTGTGGAAGACAGGGGGGTGGGGGGGTTCTGGGCTTGGGGTGGTGGAGTGCTGGGAGGGAATTGGCTGGAGGTTTTGGTGGGATGGGATGAATTGAGGCAAGCGTTGCAGGGCGAGGTTGGAGGGGAGGCTGGAGGGGAGGAGGGAGGGATGGAGTGGGGAGGAGAAGGAGGAAGAGAGGGTGAGAGGGGTCAAGCACATGTGCCGCTGTCATATCTCCACATTCCCTCTGAGTCAGCAAATTTTAGACACGCTCAAATGAGTGGTGAGTCTTCACTGACTTGACTGAAAGAACCAGAGAGCGAGAAGGAAAGAGAGGGGAAATGAACTGATTTAATGAACCTTATTTAGCAGATTAAATGTAAATTGCACTTGGGAAACAACAGTCATACTTTAAGGAGAAGGTCAATGCATGATCATGCTGTCTGTGTCCATGGCACTTTGGGGCAGAAGAATGCACCAGAGTGTTTCATGGGCAGCGCTGTGTTTCCTCCTGTAAAAGGAGAATACAGCCTGAAAATCTGCAACTATCAATGGTCAGTTCATATGCACACACACGCAAAATAAGCACACGCAAACACAAACAAATTTGTACATGAACATCCTCGCTCTCTTAGCACTGACTCTCTCTCACACACACATGCACACACACACTCGTAACACCATAACATCATTCAACAGCCTCCAAACCAGCCTACAGCATGCTCTTGGCTGTGTGGCTACATTTGTGTCTTGATCATGGTAAAGGCAAGATAATACAATGAGTATGTTTCTGCAGAGACAAAGGGCGAGAGTTCCCCTCCTCATCCTCCTCCTCTCATCTATCACCTTTTAATTACTGCATCCCTCCCCACTTTTCACTCTCTCCTTGTGTATACTGAAATGTCATTAAGAAAAGGATGGGGATATCCCAATCAGTTAGACAACACAGAGAGAGAGAAATAGAGAGAGGAATGAAAACGTGGTAAAGAGAGCATGAGTCAGGAAGTCAAAGCCATTTGGTTAGTGTGTGCTTCTGAGAGAAAGAGGGTGTGCGAGAGAGAGATTGGGAGAAAGATGTGTGTGTGTAGGGTTGACATGTGTGAGTGAAGATGTTCGTGTTCAAAACTGGGTAATGTAGATGCGCTTGCCCTTTTCCCTCCACGTCTCCGCCTACCCTCGGGGGTCCTCGCCGTTCTGTCCGAGCTGTCCGTGCGGATGCCTGCTGTTTTCAACAACCGCGCAGACTGGGAATGGCTGGATACACAGGAGGAGAGCAAAAGAGAGTGTGTGTGTGTGTGTGTTGGTTTGAGAGTGGGAGAGAGAGGACTGCGTTTTCCTCGTCCGCCGTAGCGTGGCGAAGCTGGCATGTCACATCCAGACCGCCAGACCCCTGACACCAGCAGAGCCACTGTGACACACCAGGACCTACACAGACCTGTCTCTCTCTCTCTCTCTCTCTCTCTCTCTCTCTCTCTCTCTCTCTCTCTCTCTCTCTCTCCCCTTCCCCTCTCTCTTTCGTCTCTTTACTTCCATCTCACAAAGCGGTCATCAGTCATCCCTTGTTCTGTCTCTCATCGGGTTGCTCGGAGCATCGAGCTGTTGTTTAACTGATGTGTAAGATGTGTAAGAGTAAACACAAGCTGTTCTCCTGTCTCAGAAAGACAAAGTCCACAGATTATGGCATGTGAGCATGCTACACACACACACACACACACACACACATACACACACACACATATAGATAGACACACATGCACACACATCAAAAACACACACAATCTGTTCATATCACTGCCACTGACAGTGAATCAGTGATGCGTTAATGACTGCTGATGCGTGAGCCTCTTTCTAGGGTTGATCAAGGAACATTAGTCCAAACTCTGTCTGCTCACCAGGAAACAGAGAGCAGCGGACATCAACATAGCAAACAGAGCTTTTGGCTCATCAATTCTGAAGAAACAGCTAATACATATTTCATGTTACGTAACAGGGTAGTGGACCTGTCTGTCCAAAACCTCTCTTATAGGCAGACAACCCTGAAATAGATTACTGTATATGCGTTTGGTTAGAGAGATAATAAAAGTGGATAGTTTACTGTAATGTCGGCTGGATCCTTAAACAGTACTGTGCTGTATCCTCTAAGCTCAAAAGACAGTGAAGGAAGAACAAATGAAAAGAGGGTGAACAATGGAGAAGCGTGTGCGGAAGTGAGGGGCTGAGAGGAGAGAAGTGTTTCGTATGGGACTGGAAAGAGGGGCAAGTGAGCATGAAAGAAGGTATAGATAGAGAGAGAAATAGAGAGAGCAGGAAAAGAGAGAGAAGTCAGAGTGCCCATGGGAGGATGCTCCTTGTGCTCAGAGTCTAGAGAACCTTCCGGAAATAGAAGCTCTGACACATTGAAGGAGACTCATCCAGACGTTTTTATCCGTTCCTTTTTTCCACTCTTTCTCTCACTTGTCCTGGAGGTGAAGTCTATTTTCAACCTTTTTTAACATTTGATGGTGGGCTGGGTGGTGATGTAAGGTCTGGGGGAGGTTGTCATCATGCTGTAGGTCTCCCCCCCATCCTCTAACCCTCCGGCACTCTCTATCTGTTTTCCCTGCTCACCCTCCTCTCTCTCTCTCTCTCTCTCTCTCTCTCTCTCTCTCTCTCTCACTCTCTGTCGGTCTCTACTGCCCCAGAATGAAACTTATGACCATAACCTTATCTGAACCTTATCAGCACTTACCTAAATTCTTGACAAAACTCCCCCCCACACACACATAAACACCATTTTATAATGACAGTGTGTGCTTGATTAATTGTGTGTTTATGTGTAAGTGTTTTTTGTGTGTTTGTATGTGTACATTCTTGATCTCAGGGTCAACGACCAGCCAGGAACACAGTACAACATGTATGGTAATCAGATAAGAGGAATGCATGCTGCTAGTGATACAAACCAGCTGTACATTGTCTCTGTGAGAACGCACACGCACACAGTCTCCAACTGCCACACCTCACACACAGCAACTAACATATTTATTCTATTTTGAAAACCCTTGCTAAAATGTCTTGCTGACAAGATCATCTGTGAAGAGGCCTGGGGTTTTCCTAATTCCTCACAGTTCAGTGTTGCACCACAGTCATTGGGATCACTTACTCTGGCAAGTTGTGAAGGTTAGTGTTGGGTCCTCCTAGTCCATTCCTTGAGTTCTAAATTAATATTTGGAGCAGGCTGATCATTGTTGAGCAAGCAAAATCAATTATCTGTCAAATAGGTCAATGACAGATCAGCAAGAAAAACGTATGTTTGTATGTGGGCACAGTGTGTGAGGGCATACATGTGTATTTGTGTACGCGTCGCCATCAGCTTGTGTATGGCTTTGTGTAGCGTACTACTAGAAAACACGCACATTTTGTTCTGTTTAAACATTCATTTTCTTGCCGTGCATGTGTGCGCATGTGGGGGTCTTGTGGTAAATGTACCTGGCTTAACCTGCTTAAGCCAAATTCTTGCCTATATATAAAAACATACCCAATTATTTTATCAAATACAACCAATATGTTTATTTTATAGCCCAATGCACAATTACGCAACAGACATATTCATTTGTGAGCATAATCAGCCATTGCATATAACACATTTGGGGTTTAGATTTTTTTAATTACTACCTTATGTAAAAACAGGGAGCGTGAGGTTGCGCCCGAGGGGGGGCGGGACAAGCAGAGCCTCTCCATGTCGGACTCGGAAAGCGCGCGCTGGCATCAACCTCTCCATGCTCGGCGCCCCGAAAATGTTTCACTGATTTCTCTTTCCCCTCTTGTCGTTTATTCCTCAACCAACTTGCTTCTGTACACAGAGTACTCCCCACGCGACGACGTATAGATGAGTCTCTTAGGGAAACTCACCGTCGCGCTCGTGCTGGTGGTCCTAGTTCCAGCGCAAGGTAAGACGATGTGTTTTGATTGGGGTTTTGGAGTTTGGGAGCGCGACGGTGTTGTTCAGTGTCGTATTTTTGTAATTTGTTCACGGGTAAAGACGGGCTTCAGATGCAGTTGATAAAAAAACACACAAATAAAGTAATAATTAAGGGTTATACATGTCAAAGAATGTTCGTAATATTTCGTTGTTTCCCTTTTACATCTTACATCCGTATTTAGGACGATGCCCATTTTCCGAAGGGGAGCTAGAACTTTACTCTAGCATGTCACCTTGAGGCTTGAGCTATGCGTAAAAGTAGTTTTTTCTTTTAAGTCATTGGACATTTGTTGGATTAAATATAAAACAACATGGCCTATAGGGTAAATTCGGCATTTAATATGGCATCACTTCATATGTTACGTTCGCACGCGGGGAATTTAACGGAACAGTCAAGTAGTGTTGCCCCGTAGGATGATCAGTCGTCTTCACATGCCTCCTTAATAAAGTCTAATGCGTCAGCCCTCGAGCCACCGGAGACTAGGCATCCGAGTAGCGCATCCACGCGCAATCAAACTCGTGTGGCATACGTTTCTCCCGCGCCTGTGTGTTCATTGATTCGTATATTGACAACGCTGCACACATTACTCACGTGTCACAAGATTACATATTTTCGTCTTTTAGGTCAGAGTATGCCTCAATGGGAAATTGATAAGCATCACGCATATAGTAATAACTTTGTGTGGAGCTTTTGCCATTGTTTGGAGAGGTCATCACTACACCTGTTCTTAACTTCGCGAGAATGCAAGCTCTGTGGGTTTGACCCAGACAGACTTACAGAAAACCAAATCACAGTGTCTCTATCTCGTTGCTGACCCTTACTGTGTTCAGGGCCAGGACCTAACCTGGTTCTATCCTGGTTCTAGCCTGTAACTAGCCTGGTTCTAGCATGTACCGAAACAAATTCTAGTCTGGATCTAGCCTGGTTGCACTCTGGTTCTTCTTCTTCAGATCCGATGGGGGCGTGCGTTCTTCCTGTTAGTCCCTCCGTCTCCTGGGCTTTTTAAGTCGTTCTGTTCCGCTGTGTTCTTGTTTGAGGAACACCCCCCGGGAGCTAGTGCTAAGTGCCTTATTGTCACACTGTCACCCGGGCTTGACAGTGACAGACCTCCCCATCTAACAGTGTGGTGGAGAAGGTCAGGGGAGAGATGTGTGTGAACACCAGGTCTGGGGTGGAGTGGTCTCTCGATCAGAAAGCTTCACTGCAGTGTCCTTGAACTGGTGTGATCTGGTTGTGAGACCAGTATGGCGTTTTTAGGACATGTTGCATTTTGTCGTTCTCTGATTATCCAGGTGGAGTTAAAGGAGATGACATCTTTATGTTGATATGTGTCTTCAGATTGGGTTTGGTGTCATGGCTGTTACTGCTGTAGATGGAACAGGGAATTTAGTAGAAATATTCGGCTAGTTATATTTTTTCAAACTAATTGCTGACCCTTCTTTGCACCTGTATAGTTTATAATACCCCCCCCCCCTCACCCTTCTACATTTGTCATTCTTTCCATCCTTCCCTCTGCTGGGTTTAATAGTCTGATTTCCTGCCCATCCTTCAGGTGTGTGTGGCCTGTATCTGGGCCTTGCAGTGTGTACCATCAGAGAAACACAGTAAAACACAACTGGGCTTCTTCCAACCCCTCCTCCCCCCGCATCCAGTAAGAGGGTATTACAGCAGGTATTGTCTCAGTCACACGTATCTGTGGTGATTTGTTCCAACTAAAACAGAATTTGCTGATCCGCCAATCCAGGGATTGAAAGGTATTTTTGGTGACAGTAGCCGGATAGAATAATTTTTAAGAAGAGGGAGTCGTCAGCGACACCACCCAGTCCCTGTCACACCAATGACAGCGCACCATTTTAAGTACAACCACCAAGTTTTTAAGTCTGTTCCAACTATCAGAGAATAAATCTAATCTCAGTCTGAAGGTATGGCCGTCTGTGGAGATCTGGTATTAGGTTATTTATTCCACAACCAAACTTAATCGGTGCTTTCAAACAACAGCACAAATAGTCTCACATTTAAGGTTAGGTCCAGTCACCTTAATGGCCATCATTCTTGAAGTGTAAATTTCAGCATTGCTTACTCGTTAGCAATCTGTGGTAAACATCTGGCCCATGTTTGACCATTCCTCAATACCGAGTTTCCAGGGTTCTAGATCTCTCACAGCATGAGCCCCTCTCCCTCCAGCCGTGGTGCTACAGTCTCCCAAGCCTGTCAGCCTTTCATGGTGTCCTTGTATGTGTGTGTGTGTGTAAGTAGCTTGAGGATCCTCTTAACACGATTGCCTCGCATAAACTTTGCTTATAGACACGCGCGTCTCAAACACACGGGCATGTGCACGGACGCTGTTGCACACACACACATTCGTCTTGCAAGAAACGGGACCCTCTCTATGCCCCCTATGGCTTATACCACCACCCCCCATCCCATGTCTCCCCAGAGACATCATAGTCTTCACCGCAGCCAACGTAGTGAGTCATAGCCAAGGATGGAGGGATGACAAAAAGAAGGAATACTTCACAGCAGATTGAGGTGCCGTTCTTGAGTATCCCCACTCTCTCCATCCTTCCACGTACCCTTCATTGTAAGAAGTCTCTGAGGTTTTATCTTCTTGCTTTACAGTAAATGTCGGGTTGTCGGTTGTATGTTAAGCCACTGTACATCTTAGTATAGCCCCTTCTGGCTTAAACTGCATCAATAATGTACTACCATTTCTCTCTCCATCCCTCTCCCCATCCGTCTTTCCATTTTTTCCTCTTACCTACATTTACATTTAGTCATTTAGCAGACGCTCTTATCCAGAGCGGCTTACAGTAAGTACTAGGGGTGCAACAATTCAACAAGCACACGGTTCGGTTCGTTTTTTTGGTTCACGGTTTCGGTTCGGTTTTGTTTAGCAAATTAGGGGGAAGAAAAAAACATTACAATTTCAGTGTTCTCTCTGTATTTTCGGTGTATTTTCTGTATATCCAGCGAAGTGGGAGGTCCCAAAGAGCAGAAGGGGGGTGGATCCGGCGACTCAAAACGGGGGTTGGAGTAAACCGAAAAAAACGAACACAAAAAAATACACTGCCTACATAGCTTCTCTGACTAAAAAAACGTGCTTGTACATCAGGGCAGTGTATATTTTAATTTCAGAACATGCACTGCATGGGTGTGAAACGTTAAAAATAAACACTGCAACAATCGTTTTTACAAGCAGCAATTATCCATCGGATTAAATTAACCAAAAACGCAGTGGATGAGACAAACAGTCCATCATGTGACCATGACCATGTAAACAGCACAGGCTACTTGAGGCACTTATTTGAAAAAGTTAAGCACATTTTGTTGTCTGTTGTCTGACATTTTTTCCGATGAGGGAAACGAGGCTAACAGCTAACGTTAGTCTATTCAACCAGCACAAGCGCAAGTGTCACTTGAAATGCAAACACAAGATTTTTGTGAAACTTCAATGGGGGATGAAGACCAACAAGACATATAACAACATTGAACACTACACAAACAGTAATTTATTTTTTTCATTTAGGCAAATCATTTTCCATAGTGACAAAGGTGATGTATCCAATAAAAAAGTTTCCGGAATAGCCCTGGTTAGAATACTTTACACGTGCCTGGCTTCGTATGATTTGCCTCTCCCCAGCAGTGTTGCCAACCTCAGTAAGGAAAGTAGTGGTGCTGCGCGAGGCTACAGTGAGACTGACCGCCTGTGAGTGCTTTGGGACGGCGGAGGAGCTCACGGCAGCACCCGCTGCTCATTGAGGACACTGCGATCCGTACTTTCGTGTCAGAGTCTCTAAAACACCATCAAGTCTCCAACAACATAAAAGTCGCCAGGCGGGTTTGGAAAGATCTCCAGATATAGCGAGAAAGTCGCTAAGTTGGCAACAATGCTCTGTTGGTGTTCGGTTGTTAAAAAAAAAAAAAAAAGGTTTTCTAGTAGATCCGAAAAACCGCGGTTACATGTAAAACCTAATCGTGGGTAATGTGTTGAACGGTTCTGTTTTTTCGGTTCTGTTTTGCACCCCTAGTAAGTACAGGGACATTCCCCCCGAGGCAAGTAGGGTGAAGTGCCTTGCCCAAGGACACAACATAATTTTGTATAGCCGGAATTGAACCGGTAACCTTCTGATTACTAGCCCGACTCCCTAATCGCTCAGCCACCTGACACCCACATCTTACCTCTATCTTACCTCTCTCTATCCCTCTTGCCATCCCTCTCCATTTTTTTACTTTTTCCTCATACTTTTTTGTATATATTTTTCTATCATTCTCCCATCCCCTTTTCACTTTCCTTCACACTTCTCCATCCCTTTCTCCATTTCTCCCTCGTATTACTCTCTATTTTAACATTTAGAAACAACTATCCACAGATATATCCTTTTGAAGTTGTTTCTTAAAATAATGAATAAAGATGCATTGATCGATCAAAAATTTATATTTATGTACCCATTTGTGGTTGGCACCAAACCAACTGTAAAAGTCACCTTGAAAGAGAGTTTTCCTATTATTTACATTACATCTTACATCAAATCTGTGATAGTCCAATTTAAATACACTCCTGGTTTGTGTCAGAGAAGTATATGGAATCGGTGAAAATCACAATATAGTTGTTCAGATATCAGCAGTATTTTCACATTGATGTAGCACTATAAAGTTGTTACATAGAAACTGATGATGTGTGTATTTTGTACATGGATGGAAATACTTTGAGTGAAGTGCTCCTTTAAAGGTGTTCGACATTTTAGAACATGAGTGAAGCATCACCAAATGCTGAATGATCTGAATGTTCCCTTCCCTGGACAGTCACCACTGAGCTGCTGCACCTTGATGTTCTCCCCCTCTGTCTGTCTGCCTGCTGCCTGCATGTGCACTCTGCATATGCCAGTCTCTATCTAGCTCACCATGATTTACCGCCTGCTTTCATCTGACGCAAATGGTGAAGTCTGGACCTTTCTGTGGAGTTTGGGGTCAGAGATTCTCTTGTGAAATCTGGAGTGTGTGTCATCTGTCTGGCTATGTGTGTATGTGTCTGCGTTTGAGTGTTTGTGGAGGGGGGTGAGTAGGATGGGATGGTTTTGGTGTGTGTATGAGGTTCACTTGCGGGGTTATTTGTGTCATGGGGAATAGCGTTTATTTTTGTTGGAGAGCAGCCATAAACTTTGGATAACCCTTGGTAACCAAATTACCTCCCAGATATGGACAGACGGCAGAAGGGGAGTCCATGTGAAACACACACACACACACACACACAATAAAGCCAGGCAACCGTAATTACGAAACGTGTCTCAAACAGCATGGACCCTGAAGAGAATAAACATGCTATCTCTCTCTCCTTGCTGTCTATCTCCCTCCATACTCATCTCTGCCACTCTTTGATGCCATCTCCCCCCCTCTCCCCTGCTCTGTCTTGCTATCCCCCCCCCCCCTCTCCTTCCTCCATCTCTCCCTTGCTGACACACACAGTCCTAGACCAATCAAGGCCTGGAAGCTTATTGTGGGACGTAATTAGTTCCCTAAGAGCGGGCCGACACATGTCCCCCGCCTCTTGGGCTGATCACGTCAAAACCATGCGTGATCAAAGGGCCCTCAGCTGCAGGGGCCACGATCCACGTGGCTCCGGGTGCCATTAGCAGGAAAGGAAAGCTCTCTGTTAGACTTCCTAATTCAAAATCAATGCTTACGTTGAGAGGACTAATGTGCGGTCGCTGGCTGTCTCGCTCCCTCTCAACGCCGTCTAAGAGGCGGCTTGTCAGTTTATCGGGACTTAGCGAGAAGGGGGATAAAGAGGAGTGGATTTGTTCATTGAAAAACAGAGCTTGGCACAAAGTCTTTGACTGTGTTCTTTGATATATAAAACAATCTCTTACTCTCTCATACACTCTCAGACTCGTATGGTAACAAATGTAGCTAATTACCAAACTTTACATTAACTTTTGTTTAAGTTGAAAAGGTAAAGGATTAAAAAGGGTAAAGGTCTTCATTATAGACCCTTCAAATGAGCATTAGGAAAGAGGAAAAGAAACAGGAATTCTGTATCGGCAGAGCTGAATACTTTCCTTCATTCCTCACTGAGAACAAAAGGTCCAATTAATTAACAGATTATAATTGCCCTCTTTTCCCTTAACCAATTAGGGAGGTTTAAACAAGGTTCTTGGAGCACAGCGAATCAGGGAGTGCCGCATGTTTTAAGGCAGGTAGCCGAGGCAGAAATTTACCCAGCAGGCCTCTGGAGAGAAGCTAGTTCATTAAATGCTAAGACTCTGCTCGCGCCACTAGACTGACCTCAAGAAAACTTCAGCAAAGTTTGGCTGTGATGTAACTCTAGAGCCCTTATGCAGAGAATGTTTCCTAACATCAAGATCACTCTCATGCTAGTTTGCGTTGAACATTTTGACCACTGACAGAAAAGGAACTTGAATACTCTCAGACTTCAAATCAAGTGTCCTTCAAATACTGTACATTTAAAATTCTTCAAGATCTGATCCAGGTCTAACAGATAGACTTAATCTGTTAAATCTTTTGCCTTCTCCTCCACAGTCTCCAATCTTCCATGTTAGTTGATGTAATCTTTTAAGATTTACATTTTGACCTGCTTCATGTTTTGTCAGATGGTGTGTGTGAGTGTCACACACACACACACACACACACACACACACACACACACACACACACACACACACACACACACACACACACACACACACACACACACACACACACACACACACACACAGGTCAGCGTGTGGTTGTTATGTAAAGTGTTCTTTTGGAGAATATGAGAGTCAGTGTCTGTGGAAGAATGGGATTGTGGGACGTTTTCTCACCAACCCCCGATGTTAAAGACCCACACAATTTAATGACCCTGAGAGCTGTGATTACACAGATACATTTGAAATATTTAGTTGTGTTTCAGATGGTTGATCATACTGACGCAGGCCTTTCTTTTGTTTAGAAGTTGATAGATGAATAACTGAGTACACGATGGGAGACACTTGGATGAAAGTGTCTGTGTCCTATTTGAAAGCATGTTTTATTTATTTGTCCCAAGAAAAACGTGTTTTTTTTTGGTCCTGTTTCGGCAGAGGCAGTAACAGCCTCTGTCCCTCAGTTCCACCATGCATGGTACCCCACACGTATGAGCAGGGTGCTGGTGGCTGTCCTCCGAGTACACTGGCTGGTTGACTTGATAGATAGACTGATTGACTGACTGCCCAACGGGGTTTGGAACGCCTGACAACGAACAGTAATCCTGACTGTCTGACTGAGTTCTAAAAAAAGGTGAGTCCTTAAAAGCTGTTAGCGAGGCGTGGGGGTCAGAGTTGGTGGATGTCCCATGCGAGGGAACATTTTCTGCTTGGGCGGGCGTGGTTTCAGTGCGTCGTGCCCAGCAACTCCACCACTCAAATGTTTTGGGGAATAAAATGACCTTCGCGTTGGTGCAGCTGCACTCAGCATTTACAATGGAAAGCCTCACACACATATAAACAGATAGGACACATTCTAATTCTGTTTCTGGATGAAATAGTCTGGGCCAGGGAGATTTGCTCAAAGTTTCCAGTTGCCTGCCCCCTTGTACATGTGCAGCTTAAACACGTGACTCACACCAGGTTTTGATCCTCCATAGCCCTCTCTCTGTCCCCTGCACAGCACTTTAGTTCTAACATTAATATAGACAGAGCGATGAAAGGATATGGGTTGAGTAGCACATTTACCAGATATACTTAGCAGGAGAACAGCAGTTAAAGATCGAAACTACAAGTGATAATGCCATCACTCTCTTTTATTCTCTCTCTCTCTCTCTCTCTCTCTCTCTCTCTCTCTCTCTCTCTCTCTCTCTCTCTCTCTCTCTCTCTCTCTCTCTCTCTCTCTCTCTCACACTCTCTCTCTCACACTCTCTCTCTCTCTCTCTCTCTCTCTCTCTCTCTCTCTCTCTCTCTCTCTCTCTCTCTCTCTCTCTCTCTCTCTCTCTCTCTCTCTCTCTCTCTCTCTCACTCTCCTCTCTCTCACACTCTCTCTCTCTCTCTCTCTCTCTCTCTCTCTCTCTCTCTCTCTCTCTCTCTCTCTCTCTCTCTCTCTCTCTCTCTCTCTCTCTCTCTCTCTCTCTCTCTCTCTCTCTCTCTCTCTAGATTGTTTTGCCTCCAAGGGGGAGGACAGGCTCTTTCGAAGGCTGTTCCGGAGGTACAACCAGTTCATCCGACCTGTGGAGAATGTTTCAGACCCTGTCACTGTGGAGTTTGAGGTTTCCATGTCCCAACTGGTCAAAGTGGTGAGGCTGCACAATCCAGTACAACTGTACAACAGGGCCGTGTACCAGTGGAGCGCATAATGATGACATTGTAGCAATGAATAGAAACATCACTTTATAACTTACTAAACAACCTTTTAGTAACAGTGATTTACTGTTCAACACCTGTTAAACCACATTCCTTCTTGTTTTTACCCAGGATGAGGTGAATCAGATTATGGAGACCAATCTATGGTTGACACATGTACGTTCACTTTACACACTTAATATGGAGAGTTTAGAAAACAGCAAAGTATATTATGGCTAGTATAGTCTCGCATCAAATAGTACTGTACATTAGATTCTAGCATAGGATAGTACATTATCAAAGATTAATCCTGCATGTAATGTCACTTCACAACTCCATGTATATCCTTGTTATTCAATCTCTGCAGATCTGGAATGATTATAAGCTGAAATGGGCTCCTATTGATTATGATGGCATAGAGTTTATACGGGTGCCTTCTAATAAAATCTGGAGACCGGACATAGTCCTCTACAACAAGTGAGCATCTCATGAATATTGGACATTCTGCTAATGCTCTTAAAGTGCATTGTAAAAAGGCAGTCGATCTTGGAGTCCAATTGTTTTAAGCAACCGTTGGAAATTTCTATTCTAATTGAAACAATTTAAAGCTGAATGCTACTGAATGTTAATCGCTAACTGCTACACTTCTCACTACCAGTGCTGTGGGTGACTTCCTGGTTGAAGACAAAACAAAGGCCCTGCTGAAGTTTGATGGCACCATCACCTGGGTCCCTCCGGCCATCTTTAAGTCCTCCTGCCCCATGGACATCACCTACTTCCCCTTTGACTATCAGAACTGCTCCATGAAGTTCGGTTCCTGGACTTATGACAAGGCCAAGATCGACCTAGTCCTTATTGGGTCCAAGGTCAACCTCAAAGACTTCTGGGAGAGCGGTGAGTGGGAGATCATTGACGCGCCGGGCTACAAACACGACATCAAGTACAACTGCTGTGAGGAGATCTACCCCGACATCACCTACTCCTTCTACATCCGGAGACTTCCTCTCTTCTACACCGTCAACCTCATCATCCCCTGCCTGCTCATCTCCTTCCTCACCGTGCTGGTCTTCTACCTGCCCTCCGACTGCGGGGAGAAGGTCACGCTCTGTATCTCCGTCCTCCTCTCCCTCACTGTATTCCTGCTGGTCATCACCGAGACCATCCCCTCCACCTCACTGGTCATCCCCCTCATCGGAGAGTACCTGCTCTTCACCATGATCTTCGTCACCCTCAGCATCGTCATCACCGTCTTCGTGCTCAACGTGCACTACCGCACCCCCATGACCCACACCATGCCGGACTGGGTGCGCTCCGTGTTCCTGGGGGTCCTACCCCGGGTCATGCTGATGAGGAGGCCCATCGACCAGGGTTGCTCCTCGGGGGCGAGCAGCGTGGGTGGGGGAGGAGATGGAGGAAGTCTGACCAGCACGGGGGTAGGGAGCTGTGGTGGAAGTGGAGCAGTGGGAGGAGGAGGAGGAGGGGGAGGGGGAGGAGGAGGAGGGGGAGGAGGAAGAGGAAGAGGAGGGGGAGGAGGAAGAGGAGGAGGAGCAGGAGTGAAGAAGAGGAAGAACAGTGTTGTTGTGTCTGGAGTCCAACTCCAGCCGGATGGCGGTGCGGTGGGGGGCGGGGCCCTGAACTGTGTGGAGTATGGGGAGATGAACAGAAAGGGGCCCTACCGGGGGAAGGAGGTGCCCATCCCTACACCTCCGCCCCTGCCTCCCGTAGCCCCTCCCACACCCGCCACAGTGCCCCCAGAGGCGGAGCTTCCCAAGCTGCCCCGGGCACTCACCACACCCCCGCCCATCAGCGCCGTGGTGGCGTTCTCTGTGGTGTCGCCCGAGATCAAGCAGGCCATCGAGAGTGTCAAGTACATCGCAGAGAACATGAGAACGCGCAACAAGGCCAAGGAGGTAAACACACTGTGTCTTCATGCACTTTCTAAACAGCGCTCTAATTTAAGTAGTCAATGTAAATGGGAGTCAGGTGGCTGAGCGGTGAGGGAATCGGGCTAGTAATCCCAAGGTTGCCAGTTCGATTCCCGGTCATGCCAACTGACGTTGTGTCCTTGGGCAAGGCACTTCACCCTGCTTGCCTCGGGGGAATGTCCCTGTATTCACTGTAAGTCGCTCTGGATAAGAGCGTCTGCTAAATGACTAAATGTAAATGTAAATATACAGTATGGCTTTTAATTATAATTTCTACTTGTTTTAAAGTCCTTCACAGAGATTCAGGTAGAAGTAGGTGGCCCAATTTTGAGTTGGTATAGAGTCCCTCAGTCATCCGTCTTAGTCCTAGCTCAGCACCTGGGAGCTGAGGATTTGGATTATATCCTCAAGTGAGACCTGCAGATATGAGGTGTTTCCAGATGCTGATATTACTCTGTGCTGTGGCTTGTGGTGGGATATGATAGAAACTGTTATTGGACGTCTGAGAAAATGGGATGGCCAATAGTGCTGTGCCAAGCACTCTTAAAACGCCACCGCTGAGACACACACAAGCATGCGCACACACACACACACGCATTGAGAACACGCTTGCACACACATACACACCCACGCAAACACCCACGCCCCCCTCCCCCACACACACATGACTGAACGTTATCTACTTCCCTGGTTTTTACCTGGTTTGATCTAAACTGCGGTAAAGCCTTTTCCAGGCGGGGCTATAACGGGCGTGTAAAGCTGTTTGTGAGCTTTAGCATTCTGGCCTCTCTTCCTGCAGCCTCCTGATACGTTTGTGGTTGGCCAGGCTTTTCTTAGTAAGGCCCCAGTGTTTAAATGATGCATACACAATGGCTATATCCCTCAGTAGACTGGAGCATTACTGAACCAGTGGAGCACATCTGACTGTCTGCTTCAGCTTTGCACACACACACACCTACAAAGGCGCACGCATACGCATGCATGCATGCATGCAAGCACACATGCAAAAGTACACATACGCAACTAACCTGACACATAGGCATGCAATCACGCACACACAGGCATACCACTCGCACATAAATACTCACACACACACCAGACCCTAAATCCCAGGCCAGGAGTGTAGGGATGCCATATTTCACCATCTTTTCTCTCCTTTACTCCCCCTCTTTGACATTCCATAACTTCCTTTAATCCCTCGTTCTCACTTATGCATGAGTATTTAGCACACTTCCGAGTTAAGACTATTTTACCATACTAGTGCGGTGGCAGCATATAATACTGTGACGGTTAGTGTATGATCTACTGGAGCTGGAAGTCTTGTGGCTTTTGCAGATGCCGTTAAGGAAAGGTCAATGATGTGTTTTCACAGAAGGTTTGTCAGTGAGGGAGGAAGAGACAGATATATGGATGTAGGGGCAGGATTGTTTTGCACATGCCCACGTCCTTCTCCTTTCTGGTTGTTTTGCTCTTCTTCTTTGGCCCTCAGCGACGCGCGAGGCCCTCCGCTCTCTCTAGTTGTCGCTCTTTTTTTTCCCTTCCTGTTCTCGCTCACGATTTCTATCCTTCCCTCTCTGGCTCTTTATCTCGCTCCTGCTCTCTCTCTCTTTCTCTCTTCCATCACCTTCCTTTCTTAGGTGGAGGATGACTGGAAGTACGTCGCCATGGTGATCGACAGGATCTTCCTGTGGGTCTTTGTGACAGTCTGTGTGCTGGGTACTGTGGGACTGTTCCTCCAGCCTCTCATCAGCTTCTTCACATGAACGCCACTGGACTCCTCCTCTCCTCCCTCCTTCCCTTTGTGTCTTTTATTGGGTTTCTTTACATGAACTACTGGACTTCTACGTACATATTTCTCTCTGTCTCTCCCCCCCCCCCTCTCTGTCAGTCTTCTGTCTCCCATCTCCCTGTTGTCCTTTCCTGTGTATTCCTGTATGTTTGCTGGTCTGTTCAAAGACCCCCCTTCCCTGGTGAAGAATGCCAGCCTCGACCGGAGGCTCTGTGCTGCTCCGAGCTCTGTGACCGAGGCCGTGTAGATAACTGAACCGTGATGGTGTAACGTACATGTCATGTTGTAACTGTCGCAAACAATCTGTTTATTATGCCTACCGTTTGTCAGACAACAGCGACACTGTGTTAGGCTGTTTATACCTAAAAACCAATCAATGATGCATGTTGGCTGTATAGGCATATTATGTGTACTATACAGACATAGTTGTAGGATGTTCTTATCAATCTCTTTCTCTCATACACATAGTATGAAAGTACACATCTCACACACTACCTGCTCTCTGTTCATCTGTACTAAATGTAAAGATACACTTGAACTGCACCATTTGATTAAACTTGTAAACTGACTTTACATGCCTAAAGTCTGTGGAGCTTGTATCTAAAGAGGGAAAGTAGTAATGTTTCTGGTGTGATTGTATCTCTTTTAGTTCTGAGTAGTGTGTGTGTGTGTGTGTTAGAGAGACAAATACTGTGTCCCATAGGCAGATGCATACATTATATATAATGAGTGCTTGTTTGTAAGCTGATTCCAATATTCAATAAGATTCCAACATTTTAAAAGTGCTCTTCTCCATGCAGTATTTTGAAGGCAGGGTGAAAATCTGTGATCCTGTCTAAGTGCCCTGTGCAGGTATGTGTGTTTGTGTTCATGTAGCAGATGGTGGGGGGTGGGGGATAATGCTAATGTCATCATGAAAGGGTTAATGCAACAATGGGATTATGTAAAAAAAACGAATTCTCATTGGGGTCAATGCCTCTGGGAGCTGACAGAGACAGGAGGAGCACGTCTGATATCACACATGCCCCCAGAGGCTAGGAGACACTGAGAATAAAGGAGAGGAGGAGAGGCAAGAGGATGACGAGGAAGTGAAGGGCAGGGTAGCAAGGGAAGAGGAGAGCAAAGGGAAGAGAAATGAGACAGGATTGACAGAGAGGGAGAGAGGAAGAAGGAAGAGAGGAAAGAGAGGAGTCGGGCTAGGAAAAGAGTAGATAAGGAAAGGAATGAGGAGAAGAGGACAGCAAAGTCAACCCATGCTTCCTAGGAACAGCCCGAGGGCTATTTAATGTCATTTGGGTTTTAATGAGTCATGACTTGGTCTGTTGTAGACTCTGGCCGGATCAGAGTCACATTTATATCAACATGATCCTTGCTCTTGTGTCAATGTCAAATGTAGACATGCACTTGCCCACATACTCAACACACAAACTTCGATATTTGACTTATTCCCTCTCTATTTTGGGGGTCAAAGGTGAAGCGGAATATGCTGGTCAGCTTTCTCTTTCTCTCCCGTTGCCAGACGAGAGTCTAAGTCTGTCTGAGTCTGTGTGTTTGGGTAAATGGTGAATATGACCTCCCTGGCCTGCCTGGGAAGTCTGTGGGCTAAATCCCTGTCAGAACTACAGCCTCTGTCCTGGGGTGAGGCTTATGTCTGCTGGGGAGTTTGGATGTGTGTGTGTGTGTGTATGTGTGAAGCAGGATTCGCGTCATTGCTATGGAGATGAAACAGGTCCTTAATGTTAAGTGAGAAGAGTGTATTTGACAAGGGAGAGAGAGAAAGAGAGAATATTTTGTGTGTCCCAAGTTAAAGACGATGACACAGAAAGACGGTGACAAGGGCCTCCCATATTTAAAGTAATTTGAGGCGTGAAGTTGATTCTCTTCTTTCCCCTGGTACCACCCCTTCTCCACGACCCATCTCTTCCACCTCAGCTTACCTCTGTTCTGGACGTCATCACAGTTCAGCCAGGGAACGCATCCTCCTGTTAACACCTGTCACCGGAGATCTCCCTCCTAGCCAGCAGCCCCCACCCCCCCGCAAACACGTCATCCATGTACATGTAGCAACGGTCGTCAGTCCAAGGCATGACTGGTCGGCAGGCTTGCAGGATGGTTGGCTGACAGGGAGTGCATCTCTTTAATGATAATGCAGTGTATTTGTATCGCATGGCTGGCTTGTATAAGGCCTGGTGCTCCAGACTGCCTGTAAGTGGAAGGGATTATACATTATTAAGAGTGACTAAAGATGAATATTTTACATGATTCTTTTCACTCGTCAGAAGCTTCACAGCATTCAAGATGTCTTGCGAAAGTGTCTGTGTGTGTGTGCGTGCGCATGTGTGTGCGTGTGTGAGTGTGTGTGTGTCTATTGACTGTTCATATTAGTTGGGACAGGATGGATATCTCTCATGCAACATGTCTCATGTAGTCAAACTTTTATACATTTCTGGAGTCTGACATCATTCTGTGAGATAAGATGCATTCAGTGTTTGGCCTTCAGGCTTCCTCTCTCCCTCCCTCATTCCATGTCTCTCACTGATCCTCACTGATCCCCATGATGCCCCGCTCATCTTCCCCACATTTGTTCCGTTCCACCTCTCTTTTCCTACTGTTTCAATCGTTTTCTCTCCCTTCTGTTCTGTTCCTCTCTCTGACACCTATTTTGTTTCTCCCTCTCCATCTGTCCCTCTCTGCTCTCCCCCAAACTGCTCTGTTGGTGATGTGTCACACACCCCCTCTCCCTCTCTTTTTCTTTCTTTCTCTGTTCCTTTTCTCTCTATATATTTCTTCCTGTCTTTCCCTCTATCTGTCTTATATCGTTAATCCAGAGCTGTCTGTCCAATCAGCATTCGTGAGGACCAGGGTAGGAGAGAGAGAGGGGCGATGATAGGGGATGAGGGGGGATGGCTGCGGTAAGGCGGTGGTTGACGTGAAACCGAACGGTAAGTTGGGGGGGGGGGGTATTCTCCAGTGTTGGCGGAGGAGAACGGTACGTGCCAGGGGCCAGTCGACCGTGGCTAACCAGAGGAGACTCTGTTAAATAATTCATACCGATGAGAGGCTGTGTAAGCGTCGCACACACACAAGTACTAATGCACATACACACCCAGGCAGACGTTCTCTAATATACTTTCACAAACACACCCACTCATAGAGGGGAGAGCGCGGTCCTAATTTTGTTCGCCGCTGAATATTTATGGAAGTTCGGACTAAGGAACACTGTCCGCTAAATTACGAAAATAAAATAATGTTTGTTTTGGAAAGGAAATGTGAATTTGTTATGGACTGTATTGTATTTGTGTGAGAGCATTAATGTACACCGAAAAATCTATGATTTACTGTTCCTTCATTCAGAGCCGTGCTTCTGCTTTTAGATATTTCCCAAAAAGATACTTATACAATATTTAATAGTACAAACTTTTTGTAGCATTTTCTTTGATGTTTCTGCACCACACTCCCTTTTTTATATCTATGTAATATAATATAAATTTTTGGTCACTAGAAAGTGATGAATTTATAGTGATGAAGTTGTAAAATGGCTATTGTAAACAAATCATACACAAACCATGTGTGTATACATACATGCAACACATAGATAGTACTGTCTATCATGTCTGTGTGTGTCAAAGTAACTATTTTTCCCAAAATGTTCTCAAGGGTCAGAGTTTGTATTTACTGGTATACATTCACGCCTCTAAGGGTCTTGGTATCAATGACAGACTATATTAAGTTAGTGTATGTGTTATGCAATGTCATGTGTGAGATTGGTGGAACATGGACTATACATGGGGTGATGAACATGAGGGACTAGTTCCTTGTTCTGTAATGCACTGCACAGCCCTATGGCAAACTGAGCTCCACACACTAACATGAATGTGCATGGTGAAGTCATGTGTGCCCAGATGTAGCCTGTGTGTGTGAGACTGGGAGGGTGGACAGGCAAAGAGTGCTGTGAGGATCCGGTTAAGGAGGAGCGGAGTGAGAAGAGCCTCAGAGAAGAGAGCGAACAGGGAAACTCCTCATTGGAGATGTGTGCGTGTGACCATGTGTGCATGCTTGGATCATGCTCAATGCCGCAAAAGATGAAAGACTGATCGGTTCGTGACAAGAAGCGCTAAATTCCTTCACTGACGGACACCAAGATAAAGACAGATACAAAGATAGAGAGAGGGGGCAAAAGAGATACACTCCCACACCAGGGGGGTATTCCAGAAAGCAGGTTATGTGACTTCCCCGGGTAAGTTAACTCCCCAGCTGACACCCAGCGTTGTAGCAACATTGCCAGTAGGTTGCTGCAACAATGTGAATCAGCTGGTGGGTTAACTTACCCGGTTATGTTGCATAACCTGCTTTCTGGAATACCCCCCTGCTTATTAATTTGTTCATTAGGCATGATGAATGTGAGTTACAGTAGATGTTCATGCTGATAATGTGTTTGCAGTGCTACATCAACCATCCATCTCTCACCGTAATGTGTATGATATTTGTGTATAAGCTGGTTATCAACACATTACTATCTCTTTTCCATTAATGAGTACTATGTAGCAGTAGCGTGGCCAGAATTGTATTTTGGGCGTCAATGGTGTCAATGGATTGTGGGTACGCTACTGCTATGTAGTTTGCATAGGTTTCCATGCACCATTCCAACAGTGCTCTTCCAATATCTCTGACAGGGTATCGTGTTACTAGGAGCAAAATTATGGGATGGCGTGTTGGCTTGCATGCTTGGGTTAAGAACATGTCCAGCCTGCTTTTGGACGTTGTTTAACACTTCATTGATCTGAAGTATGTTGTCAATAGCCCTCTATGTTCCTTAGAGCAAATGTGAGGCAATGGCTGTGCTGTGTCCTCTTAAAGTCATGTGAGTGTTTGTGACACAGAGAGGGTATGTGTCGTCTGTGTTTTTTCAGATATTTAGAGTCTGCTTAGCAAATACAACTTTCTGTAGGATTCTGCTTTAGGCAGACAGACGGACATTCCTCTGTTTTTCTACCTAGCCTTTGACCCCTGAACTCCAAAGGTCCACAATCATAGCATGCACTGGGAAATTGCTAAGTGGCCATTTTCTGCTAATCCCTCTCCTCCTCCTGGCATGTGTGTGTTTGCTCCCTGATACAGTTATTTTCTGCTCTGAGCCAGTTCCCTTGTCACGATCTGTGCCTTTGAGTGTTTGGTCTCCCGTTTGTTGGATTTCGGACCATGAAGTCTTTGTTGATGAAAGTCTTATACTCCTGCAGATTAGGAGACCTCTTGATATCCATTCTCTCACATCTCCAACAAGCTAAGTCTGCGTTTCTAAAACTACGTCAAACAATATTTGGGTTCAGCTACAAATCACTATTGCTAGAAATTAATCTCTCATCTTTGCCTTGGTGCTTGTGGGATCTCTAATGGTATTAACTGGGATTGTAACACTGGTTTTCCTTTGAAGCTCGCCTGTTTGAGGTTTGATGGCGGTAGTTGGCCTTTCCTGGTTTATCTGTCATGTCTAATCCTTAAAATAACAAACAGATTAAGATGAGCCCTCAGGTCAGAAAACACTAGGTTGTGTCTCTTATTTATACTCTGTGAGTGAAGTCAAATTATGCAGAAAATAATAATAAGCCAAACAAAAATAAAAAAACTGAGATGCCGACAGAGAACACACACACACACACACACAAACACATACACACAGACTGATACACAAAGGCTAATACACAAAGTATTCACTTATATATGCACTTACACATACACACTTTCTCTCTGTCTCTCTTTCCCACACAAACACACACAGACACACACACTGCAGCTGCCCCCGGTCACTCAGGATGAGAACTGGCGTACAGGTTTCTAGCCCGCGAGAATACCCCTTTTCCGAGCGATTAGGAATGGGGCGGGCGACGGCGGCAGGAGAACGGGAGCCTCTCTGAGGCAGCAGCTGCCCGCCCCGCGGCCCCAAGTGGAGCGGAAAATCAGGATAATTTCATTGTGATAATCAGCCTCCCGTTATCATGGCCACTTCCCTAGAACTGAGAGGAGTACAAATACAAAAGAGAAAATGTAGGACTAAATGTCTCCCAAAGTGTGTGTATGTGTGCCACTGTCTGCACAATGTGTGTCATCTCTCTTTAAAGATATCGCTCTCTCTTGCCCTCAGTTAATCTCCCTCTGATTTCATCTCTTCTGGCTCGACCTGATTTGTCTATGAAAAGAAAGCACAGAAGACTAAGGCTCATGTCCAGCCGGATTATCCCCAGGGAGTCTGCAGTGGAGTCTCTCTCTCTCTCTCTCTCTTTCTCTCTCTCTCTCTCTCTCTCTCTCTCTCTCTCTCTCTCTCTCTCTCTCTCTCTCTCTCTCTCTCTCTCTCTCTCTCTCTCTCTCTCTCTCTCTCTCTCTCCTGTGTGTGTCTCAGGGGGATGTTGGCACCTCACAATGCCCCTAGGAGTGCCACCAGTAGGAGTCAAAGGTTGGCATTGCATCTGGGCACACTGCACTGATGCACGCCCAATTATGCCACACAAATTCTGATGCTTTGCCCAGCTCCACCCTCTAGCCCTCCTGACACACACACACACACACACACACACACACACACACACACACACACACACCAGACACAAACACGCAGACACTGACAATCCCTCGGCTGCTGCTAGTAAGGCACGTGAGGAAAGTCAGTTAAATTATGCTTGACTGACGTAAGAAACATCGGGCCACAAGATAGAGAGAGAGATAAAGGATTGGGGTGAGGTGAGGTGGAAGGGTTAGGGTACTGTAAAATACAGACCGATCCACATACATGCTGAAGTAACCTACTAATGCACATAAAAAAACAGAGAGGAGGGGGGCGGAGTGTGAATTTACAGTAAAGCATCACTGGTTGACCTCAATAAAGCATCACTGGCTCGCCTCAATATTAAAGCTGGGTTCATTTCTCCATTGTGTATCTTTGTTTCAAAGGAAACCATGTGTGAAGAGAATCCACGGTGAAGACCTATGGTTACCTGATGGCACTGTATGGAACTGTACTGCTTTACAGCGCTCCCCAGTGGCTGCTACGGTATTGACATGCGCTCCATTTAGGAAATTGAGTCAACAAGCAACGGGAAGGCAAAAAATGTTTTTACTTGTGGTACAAAGTTCCTGTTTTCCATGAGTATTTCTCTTTTGGTATGAAGCTTTAACGCTTTGCTCTCAATTCCATTCAAAGATGACAACTGTAGAAGTTGCCTACATAAAATCCTTTACTTAAAACAAAATGATTCTCATAAAAAAAAAGACAAAAACGAGCATTACCTCATATGTTTTGTTTTCCGGCGAGGGCGCACGACTGGAATACATTTATCTTTATCTTTAATTGGTTTGAGGCAATTTTATCCAAGCCGCCCCTGAGCTCGCGTCCTGGTCGCGCCAGCGCCCCCTATCTTCCACAACTTACTACTGGGTAGCCGTTGTGGTCGTGCATGCCTCGCGCTGGAGAGACGTGCACAACGTTTGTGGCGCGTCACCGGTGCCTTTTCTCCTCGCGACAAGAGTTTCATTTCGTGGAATCGGGGCTTAGTTTTTTTTTTTCATCACCAACTGTAATTCAGGAGTAAATACAAATTTCTTTTGGAATGTAGTGTAACTTCCAACCCGACGCAGAGCCATAACTTATCTCTAGTTTGAATATTTTTAGGTTTCAAAGGAAAAGAAAATCACCATGAACTTGCGACTCTCCCTACTCTTTCTGACTGTCTTGTGTGCGCTCTCCATTGCCACTATCCCGGGTAAGTAGCTATGACTATATTCGAGAAATGATAAACTTCTTGTCTCAATCCCCGTAGTCGTGCATGCAGTTTCTTCTGTAGCCATGTGTCTGTCAGCATGAAAACGCACGCTTTATTTTTGATTATTGATCGTGGGGTTTATGTGTTTTTTAATCTTCCTAAGCGTTGATTTGGGATTTGATCCTGCTCTGTCTAAGCACCTCCAAACTAAAAAGCCCTGTTCACTAGTCATTCCCCGGAATCGAGGTTTGTTCTCTGGTGAGCGTGATCCCGGTCTGTCCTGCTGGCTGACCGCCGGGATGACGAGATGCATCGGGGACAAAACAGGGGTCGAATGACGTTGTTTATTTTCCGGCTATGCTCTTTCCTTCTGCCAGATACAATTTACAGTCATGAAATGTTTGATGAACAGTTATGATCTTTGGGTAATAATTACATGACAATGAGAACTAAAATGTTGTTCTAAGATGACCTCTTGCACTCACAATCACTCACTTGTATAACACAAATACACAAACACCCTCACACACCAACATTAAGTGAGTACTAGTGAGTTTCTCATGATATGAGTCCTAGAAGGAGATGATCTAAAGGTCCTACAGATGGCCAGCCAGAGGTGGATGAACTCCCCTGGCAGGTGAAAGTTCTCAGACACACACACACACTCACTCACGCACACACACACACACACAAAGGGGAGGAGAAAAGAAACTCTAGATAAAAGGCTAAACCTAAACACACTCTACCCTTGGCGTTCCATTTGAGCTTCTGCCGTCTCTCCTCTTGAGTACCAATGTCCATTAGCAGCACACAGCCCCTGGCTGAAGGGTGTCTGGGTGACAGGCTAGGTCACTCCACCCCTCTCTCTGTCTACTGACATCCCTTCCTTTCACACCACTCTTATGCTATGACACACTCTGTCCCCGTGCTGAGTTGTTAATTTAGCCACAGTTTTGTTGTGTGTGTATTCATAATAAACATTAAACAGTGTTTCATTTGCATTTTCTTTTGTCCCTCAATTTCCTTCCTGCCACTTAACCTACATTTCTCCTTCCATGCCTCTATGCCTCTCTCTACCTCCCTCCCTCCTTCACTTTCTTCTTCTTTTACCCCCCTCCGCCATTTTCCTCCTGTCCACCTCCCTCCACCCTTCCCTCCCTCTTTACCTTCCTCCTCCTCCCCCCCCCCCCCCTCTACCTCTCTCCATCCTCTCTCCCAGCCCCGGGTGAGTTTGTGTCCCTGGCAGAGATGGAGGATGCGTTGCTCAGGAACCTGTTCCAGGGTTACCAGCGCTGGGTCCGACCCATCCAGCACGCCAACGACACGGTCACTGTACGCTTTGGTCTGAAGATCTCTCAGCTGGTCGACGTGGTGAGGACGCCTGCAGTACGCACACAGGCACCAGCATACACACACTGAGATGAAGAGAGATGCATTTCTTCAAATCTGAATTACATGTAAAAGACACTGCCTTCGCTTTAGTTAGGAAGCTAATGGTGTACTATCAGTCAGAAGGGGCCTTTAGCAGTTGAGTTGTGGGGCTGTCCATGGTGCTGAAGTCAGCACCGCTGACAAATTCAACTCACTCGTCCCACAATGCGGCTGTCCATGGTTCTGAAATAGCCATAACCCATATCTCCAAGTCTTCCTCTTTACTTTCCATTCCCAACAAGGGCCTGATTTAAATCTTTCAATAACTGTCTGTGATGGGTTAAGATGGTTTAGCTGTTATTGAGCTGAGAACATAGGGAGCTAATGGAACATCCATCCTCATGTGCTTAAAATATTCATCCTTTTTCTCCATGCCACCTCGCTATCCACCAGTCGTACTGTATGTGTGAGTGCTAAAGCCTAAGTTATGTATAAACTATGCATTGTATGTTCAGTTGCTGACAGTCATGGCCATGATGGTGCAAAGACCTACCACTGAACATTTTATTAATTCAATAAAAAAGTATTTCTATTGGACCAACAAGAAAACAATCAGCATATACTGTAATGACACATCATCACACACAACACCAGCAGGTAATGTGTAGTGTCAACACAGCTTCGTGGGTTTTTAGGTTTTGCCCTGTTTCAGTGATGGAAATGAATGTGTTTGGTGAATTAATTTAATTTGGTTGATGGAGTGATTTTCTCTGTCATCGGTTGTCTCCTCACTCTTATTTCTCCATGATAATATGTGCCATAAGACAATTCTTCTGTTTAGGCAAGGTCATAACTTTGTGACATGACTGTTTTAGGTGGCTCAGGAAATTACGTGAGGTTTTGTAGTAGGTTGCTAAAATATTGAATGGTCCTTTTGAGAGAGTGGATGAGACCTACTCTGACAGAGAGAGAGAAAGAAAGAGAGACTGGGGAGGGATGTTGTTGAAAGGGTGTGTGTGTGACAGAAAGAGAGCCTCATACACACCCACAGATAGTGTGTGTGTGTTCCAGTGTTCCCAGACAGCAGACCTGTATTGGATTACAGTTCACCTCTGGACTATGTGATCACCGCAACATCAAACTGACTCTGACAGCTGTGTTCCTGCTCAGCTAATACAATTCACTGCACTCTTTCTCCTTCTGGCTCGCTCTATCTTTTTCTCTCTCTTTCTTAACGAGCCTCTGCCCTGGTGATGTAGAAAGGCCACAGTGTCAGTACGAGACCAATACAAAACTAGCTGTTATTCCCTGTTTCTGTCTCTTTTCCTCCCTCTCTCTCTCTCTCTCTCTCTCTCTCTCTCTCTCTCTCTCTCTCTTTCTCCCCCTATCAATTAAAATGAATGCTCTTTCTCTGATTTCTTCCAACAGGATGAGAAGAACCAGTTGATGACCACCAATGTCTGGCTCTGGCAGGTGAGCAGGATAAAGTTGATTCTTTATTCAGCAACACTTCATGCACCGTTTGGTCCGGTTAATGGAAAGGGATATATTTTATCTAAGATAAACATGGAGCTATAATGGAGAGGTTTCCAAGCCCTGTATGGTTAAAGTTATAGTCTGGGATGCAGTGCATGTGGGTTATGTAAGGGATAATGCCTGACGAGGTGTACAATATCACCTGATAATGGACACCCCTGCAGCCAATCAGAATCGAGTATTCACCAAGACCATGGTATAAGCCACAGTAACATGTTCCTGGACAGGAGTGGATTGACTACAAGTTGCGATGGAACCCTGCTCACTATGGAGGAATCACATCCATCAGAGTTCCCTCAGAGACCATTTGGCTGCCAGACATTGTTCTCTATGAGAAGTAAGAGGAACTTGTATGACTTGAAATAAGAAAATACATTTCATATTAAATCATTATATATATATAGTGAGTAGCAAATATTATAAGGTCTCGAAAAATGACTATGACAAATCCACACCAGTATTCTTAGAACTGATTTATTATTTAAATTAAGAAATAGAGGACATTCATTAAGATGATGACTTAACAGTCATTAAGTCTGGTGCTGCTGTGGTTTTAGTGGGAGATAATTACACACCGGTGTGAATGGATTGGGAGGTTAACAAATCGAGCATTGCACATTGCTCATAACATAACAGCAACATTTTCATTTCAATGATTATGTTTATATTAAGGTTAGTATTAATGATATGATGATTCTTATGGAATAGTGACTATGCTGTTGCTCCTCCACCAGTGCTGATGGGCGCTTCGAGGGCTCCCTGATGACCAAGGCCATTGTCAAGTTCAACGGCGCCATCACCTGGACGCCGCCGGCCAGCTACAAGTCAGCGTGCACCATGGACGTCACCTTCTTCCCCTTTGACCGGCAGAACTGCTCCATGAAGTTCGGCTCCTGGACGTACGACGGCAACATGGTCGACATGGTCCTGATCGACGACCACGTGGACAGGAAGGACTTCTTTGACAACGGCGAGTGGCAGATCCTCAACGCCACAGGGGCAAAGGGGAACCGGAAAGACGGCCTCTACTCTTATCCCTTCATCACATACTCGTTCATCCTGAAGAGGCTGCCGTTGTTCTACACCTTGTTTCTGATCATCCCCTGCTTGGGCTTGTCGTTCTTGACAGTGCTGGTGTTCTACCTTCCGTCGGACGAAGGAGAGAAACTGTCGCTCTCCACCTCCGTCCTGGTGTCGCTCACTGTCTTCCTGCTCGTGATCGAGGAGATAATCCCTTCCTCCTCCAAGGTCATCCCCCTCATCGGGGAGTACCTGCTCTTCATCATGATCTTCGTCACCCTCTCTATTATCGTCACTGTCTTTGTCATCAACGTGCATCACCGCTCCTCGTCCACCTACCACCCCATGTCGCCGTGGGTACGCAACCTCTTCCTCCAGAGGCTACCCAGGATGCTTTGCATGCGGGGCCATACCGACCGCTACCACTACCCCGAGTTGGCGCCTGAGAGCCCCGAGCTGAAGCCCAAGACAGGGGCACGGAAGGGGGGCCAGAGGGGCTCTGGCGAGGCCCACGGACAGGCCTCCCCAGAGGGGAAGGAGGACGAGAGCCAGGCCTGGCTCAACATGCTGGAGAGGGCTACGTGCTCAGTCCGCTACATCAGTCGCCATATCCGTAAAGAGCACTTCATCCGAGAGGTGGGGCAGCCTGCAATGTACCTGGTTCATTCACATTTAATAGATTTCAGTGTTTTCTTTTTACAATTTTCTCCATACTTAAAATAAGGTGCAGCATATAGTATATTACAAATACAATTTGTATCAATAAAATATTATTATTATTTTTGGTAGAACGTGCTGTTGTGAACCCTAGGTAGTACCTTCTGACCTGTATAAGGTTTATATAGAATAGAACCGTACAAACCTATGGAACCTATTTCCTATAGAGCATTTTTCAGAAACAATTTTATAATGCTGTGTTTTAAGTTTCTAATGTGTGATGCGAAAGCACTCTTTAAGCAAATGCTGTTCATTATAACACAAGAAAGTTGTGTCATGACTATTATAATTATTGACACAAAGACACAGAAAGTAGACATATTCTAACATTCTTATTTTCCTGGTTCTTGGCATTCCCGTTGTTCCTCGCTCGTCTGCCTCCCAGGTGGTCCAGGACTGGAAGTTTGTGGCTCAGGTTCTGGACAGGATCTTCCTGTGGGCCTTCCTCACCGTGTCAGTGTTGGGCACCATCCTCATCTTCACCCCTGCAATCTACATGTTCCTCAGCACTCCCCCACAGTCAAATACAGCCCCAGAGACTACTGGCCCCTAGCCTAGATGACCCAGACACTGCCCTCACCCACTTCCCTTCTCTGTCTCCACCCTGAGTCAGCACCCACGATCCTCTCCTCGGTCCAGATCTTACTGGTCTCTCCACCTCAGTACCTGTACCCAGCATTGGAAGCGGATCAGGTTGGCTTGGTTCTGCCCTCTGCACATTCTGCCATGGCTTACTTAGGCCCAATTATGGATATCACCATGTCAACCTGCAAGTACTGTAGCTTAGTTCTTCACCCTAACATCTCCACAGCTGGCAGTTCATCTCTGACGCCACATTTCATCTAAGTAGATATGTGGATGATCTATCAAAAGAGACAAGACTCACTTAGAGTTTAAGGGGGAGGGTGTTAGATCAAAGTTGTGCTGGGTATTACACATTATTGCTTTAAGGTAATGTAACGTAGTTCAATATCAAGATTGAACTACCTTTGATTAGTATAGTACACCATAAATATATTGCAATGTATTCAATAAATAATATATTTCACTAGGTTGTAACTACGGCAATACATACAACTTACTTGCAACATAGTACCTATACGCTTTATCTTTTTATACTGTGGAGTTATTTATTTGAAGAATCAAATCAAATGTATTTGTACAGCCCTTTTTACACGCAAGCCTGTCACAGAGGGCTTCACATACACCCATAGAACTGCCCCTCAACCAACCTAAACCCTCAAGGAAGACAAGGAAAAACTCCCAATAAACTCTCAACAGGAGAAAAAAATGGAAGAAGCCTTGGGAGGAGCAATTCAGAGAGGGATCCCCTCCTCCAGAGACGGTTGGTGAGAGAGAGGAGCAGAACACAGGCTAAACAAAGAAAAAACAAAGAAAAGAAAAGTTAGATTGTAGAATGCTGTCAGTATCCAGGTCATGGATTGGACACGTATTTTATATGGGAATAGTCAGCGGGGGACCTCATTATCCAGAGACTGTGTGGGTGCAGCTAGTTTGTTTTGACTTGTTTGTCTCAAGCTTTCTGTAGTGTTCTCTTCCAACTCCAAGCCAAAGTAAGTTTGGGGATTTAATAAATTTGAAGTTGTTTTGGTATAATCACAAATAGTGCAAGCACAATTTATACATCAAGATTTTAATTAATACAATATCAGACTGGGTCACCAACTGTAAGCTAGACAGTAAACACATACATTGTATGAACGGATGCAAAGTTCATCAGCCACGATTTTGAGTCCTGGAAAAAAATAAAGATATGGATATTTTCAGTAACAAAAAATATTCCACTGTGATTTTAATGTCTGGTATGAATAAAACATTTTATGAGTGAATAATTCGTTTCAACCACTAGGTTGCACTGTTGTTACAATCTTTAATTTCTGTATCCCCCCTTTCAGATAAGCGCCAGGCTTTATGAAAATAAAATTGTCATAATATTGTTTTTTCAAATGTGGCAATGTTTGTCTTCAAAAACCAAATCACATGTACGTATCCAAAACGCTTTTGCAAGGTGCAGGAGCGCTGAGAAGTGGTGTTCCTCTTTTTTGTATGAATATTTCCAATCTCTTTAGAGCCCTTTGGGATCCAAATATGATATTGGTGTTATATTATGCTCATTTCTTGCTATAATAATAACAAACCTCTGGCATAATCATAATCATCATGGCGTAAATGTGCTCGGTGCTAGAGTAAGAACAAGATGTTGATTCACCAAGACAATGATTCATGGATACAACAAGAAAATCTACAGTCAGGTGGCTGAGCGGTGAGGGAATTGGGCTAGTAATCCGAAGGTTGCCAGTTCGATTCCCGGTCAAGCCCACTGACGTTGTGTCCTACGGCAAGTAGGGCAAGGCACTTCACCCTACTTGCCTCGGGGGAATGTCCCTGTACTTGTCCCTGTTACAGTGACATAAGGGAAATTATTGTGTCTCCCCACCAGTACGGAGCGGTGCCTTATTAGATATCTTTACTAGTTCACTCTCTCTCTCTAACATGCACTCCCTCACACACATGCTGTACACATCAGTTCCACATCTCCTGAACTGAATACCAAACAGTATATGTCTCATGTCCCTTTTCCTCTGCCTTCATCTATAACCTTTTTTCTCTTTTTCTCCTCTTTCTTTCTGTCCCATTGTGTCACACTGACCTTTTCAGTCAGGTCTTAAGTGTGTATGAGAGGTGTAACCTTTCCCAGGCCTTCTTTAACAACGCTGTTTCCTACCTGTGTTCAAGGATGAGTGGCCAGAACCAGTCTCACATGGTAGAGTTTCAGAGGGATGAGAGAGTATTTCATCACTGTCTATCAGTAGTCTCTGATACACTGTATCTCTCTCAAACACGCACACACACACACACACCTGGGTAACCTCAGGGACTGGCGTTCTTTCTGTCATTATGGAAGCCCCCCATGAATGGTGCATCAAAGCTGGCATGGCCTCAAAGACAAACATAAACACCCCAAACTCCTTTGACCTCATTCTATCACTTTCACACCTCTATTGGAGACATACGCAGGGCATGGTAGGGAAAGGTGTGTGTATGTGAGAGAGAGAGCATCACTTGTGCACGTGCTCCATCGACTTGCAAGTCTGTCGGTCAGTCTGAAGACAGGAGCAGAACACTCAGGCAGGGAGCGCAGAATAGAGAAAGGCATGCTAAGCTACTGCATTAAAACCCATTAGCGCGATACATCTCATTTATAAAAGATTAACTAATTAACAGCAGCTTCCATTCTTTTGTTCCCTCTCTCCCACAATCTCTTCCATGACATGGTCTCCTCTCCCCATCCATCCCCTTCTCTGATTCATTCACTTATCCTGTACTTTTCCACACGTATATATGGAGAAAAGTTTACACTCTCATGCAGACACATTCGTACGCACACACACACTCCCTGCTGACTGCAGTGGTCTGTGGGCCTTGCTGCCAAATCGGATCATGAGGTCTCAGCGGGCTCCTGCTGGTGAAGATCAGGTCACTGAGTGTCTGTTTCTCTGGATGTCACCTCCCACTGTGAGACCCACTCCCCCTCTCACTCACTAAAACACACGCACACACACACAGTAGACGAGAGTGGCAAGAGGTGTGTGTGCGTTTGTGTGTACAGCATTGTGTAAACCTTTTGGATGTTTGGTGCTCTGACTGTGGTAGAATTCGCCTGAGTAGTCTACCCCCTTGTGACAGATTGTTGTGCTTTGAAAAGACATGGAGGATGAGGGCATCAGTTCAGTCTGAAAGTCTGTGTGTGTGACAGAAAAAGAGAGTGTGTTTACAGCTCTCTCTGTGGGGTAAACTCCCAAAGGAGAGAGCGTGGGTGGAGACAGCAGCAGATACGGAGAACGTTCTCTGGTGTTTTGTGTACCCTATCTGTGACAAGCTGCTAAACATATGCACACGCATAGTTTGCTTGGCGGTCATATGACCTAATGCAGCATTCTCTTCAGAACATGGTATAGATCAGAGTGGTCTCAGACAAGACTGGTAGACAAGTATGGTTCAGATCACTCCGAAACGTCACTCTGCAGAAACCTGTCTACAAAAGGTTCTGCAGAGACAGATCTGCAAAACATTCCGGTTGAGGGTGGAGGGGAGTGCTTCTGGATGGAGGTGTTGCTTTACCCAAAGCTCCCCCTCCGGAGCACTGGACAGGGTGTGATCCAATAACTCAGACTAATAGAAAACAACTTTTCAGGAGGCTACTTTAAGCAATCAAGACAGGAATAACCCATAGGTCTCATAAGTAGTCCATAGACTAGCCTTCTGTTGTGCAGTATTTTCCGATAGTTTACTGGATTGTAGTCAAAACGAAATTATTTATGGAACGGACAAAATCGGTCAGTTGATAGCCAGAGACAAAAATGTTATAAACAAACCAGAGCAAAATTAAGTTAATTAATATCAGAATGAAAACATGCACTTTGATAATCACAATGTGCTCAAAATTGTCTAGCAACCTTTCCAGGGGCCATTCTAGGATCAGACCTTTAGGGGTGCTCAGCCCCCAATAAGAATGTGACATGAATACAGTGCCTTGCAAAAGTGTTAAACCCCCCTGCTAATAAATCCCTAATTTCACTGGATAACAATTAATACATTTATTTATTATTATGCAAAATATTGAATGAATGAAAACACTAAGGATGTCCCTTCATGAACTACCAGCATCAAATGATAATAAACAATAATAATTTAAAAAAAACTTTTAAAATAATTATTATTTTTAGGGGTGCTGAGATGAAATTTAGGGGTGCATGAGCACACCTAAAAAAAGGGTCTAAAATCGCCACTGAACCTTTCCATCTACATTACCCACACTGTGGTCATTTGAAAGGAAAAGAAAACTGAGCAGTTTTAGCTTATTGGTTAAACCGTGTCTGTGTTTGCCTTTTCTTGTTAACCCATTTCTGACCTTGCTAGGACGACGATCTAGTCAGAGCTCTAGGGAGAGCTCATGATTTTCCTAATGGGCGCTAGTTTAATCCTGCAAGAGTGCCAGCCAGCTTGAAAAGACGTAGCGGCAATTGAGCGCGAAAGCGTTGCTTCGAAAGTCGAAATAACTGCGGCGAGAAAATAAGAAGGAACCAGAAATTTTTACTAAAACCCGTACAGGCATATATACAATACAGCTTCTAAAATAGTCAAATATAACTCAAAGAACTCAAGGTGTCGCTGGACAGTTGATAGTTGCCTGATGCATGAAAATGTGTTTCAAGCAACGTGCACGCGCGAACCTTGAAAACTTCACAATCATTGAGGCGTTGTAGTACCTCATTCTCTCTCTCCCTCTCTCCCCAGCTAAATGCTTATAACCGGGGTAAGCGACTGCATTCTCTCCTGCAGTCGTCACTGAGGGATCGCCGGGGCGTCGGATTCCTGTGTGAACGCAAGGATGCGGTGCTGCAAGTTTGGTTCAATTGGGATCTATTTGTGGATGGTGTTTTTTTTCAAAGGTATGTCCGACTGTTCACTTTACTGAAATAAGCATGAGGACGTTTTTGAAATAGGTGACAAACTATTATCTGTCAAACCACCTTGGATGCAAGTTTTTAGTTATCCTGTTGCAGGTCAGAGTAGCAGATGGGTCCAGTTGAAAGTTTTTAAGTGAAGGAAAGTAAGTCGTGTCAGATGACCTTGTCTACAAAAATCTTTATTTCTTCACTAGCTTTTATTCATTGTATTTGGAAAAGTTATTTATCTGGTATAAGTAATGTACTTTTATTTCAATCCAATGCCAGATCTTATTTTTACCATTGATGTTTTCTAGCTGCATAGGCTTCTGATGTAATTAAAAATAAATGGTATTTTTTGGGTAATATCGTGACAGACCAAATACTTGAATGTGTTGCTTTTTTATGAAGGCACACTGCCACTGAATATAAGGTACTGTGCATGAGTATATATGTTTGCATGTGTTGTAATCTTATACCCCCCCCTCCCTTTCTCCACACATACACATACACACACTCAGCAATAATGACATCAGGGTGCTTTACTTTATGCACTGTGACGCAGCAGTGGGACTTTATAAGGGTTTTGGCACAGAATTGCATGTCTCCAGCGTGTGTCTGTCTCTCAGCATAAATCTCCCTCGCGCTCTGTGTGTGTGTGTCCAATACACATCCAGTTTGCCTGTCCTTAGCTATCCACTCCTTTCAGATCAACTACTTGTCTGTGGATGGATGGAGTACGGAAGAAGGGAGGGAGATAAGAAAAGAAAGTGACTTGATCTGCGTTACTAGCATTACATGCAACTCTCTCACAGACTAAGTCAGAGAGCTCACGTCTTGACTGATTGAACACACATGAGCATTGAACTTTAATGAGATGTTTGCTTAGTTTCTGTTGACCTTATCTGAGCGTCAGACTATAAAGCAATGCTGTACCAGTTTTGTGTCATTCCAAAACATTTTACAAGATATATTTATGTTAATCACTTCTGCTTCATTGTGTCCAAATCGACCTCTAGATGTTCTTATTAAGACGCATTGTGAAAACAGATTGTGAGATTTGATTAGGCAGAGGATTTTCTTTTCTCCAATGAAACCCTGATAGTATTATTCACTCTTTTGGAAGAGGCTCAGAGATCAATACAGTCTGGAGGAAACAGAGGATGGCACCTGTCCATAAACAACTCTGATTCCCATGCAACACCTCACTCTTTCTCCCCCCTTCTCCTTCTCATCCTCCTACCCCTCCCTCTCTTTTTCTTTCTTCCATGGTCAGCAGTTGCTTCCTCCAGAATTCCTCATCTCTCACTTTCTTTAATCTGTAGTTTATGTGAATAGTCTCACCTCTCCCTCCTACTGTTTATTGAGTGTTTTTGCGGTTTCATGTCATTCAGGCCGAATGTGGGAGCCCAAGAAAAATTCTCCATGACCTCTACTCACTATGTGGCTTGCATACTGTAGAGCCCACATAGTCTCTTTTATACTCTGCCCACTATTGACAGGTATACCCCGTACATGATCTAACTAGGTGAGTCAGGTGGCTGAGCGGTGAGGGAATCGGGCTTGTAATCCGAAGGTTGCCAGTTCGATTCCCGGTCAAGCCAACTGACGTTGTGTCCTTGGGCAAGGCACTTCACCCTACTTGCCTCGGGGGAATGTCCCTGTACTTACTGTAAGTCGCTCTGGATAAGAGCGTCTGCTAAATGACTAAATGTAAATGTAACTAACTTTGAAGCAAGATCCTCACACACACATCCCACAGTACAGTGGTTAGTTACATAAATGCACTGTTGCCATACTTGCATACAAAGCGTATTCATACAGTTCCATGTAGCTGCACTGATGTGATGTTCAGATATAGGCTGCATTCGACTGTTGTGTCGTAGGTTTTGGCCCATGGATTAGGATTATACGATGTGTGTGAGTGCTGAGATGGAGAAATAGGTCCGAGTGGGGTTGTATAGATTATGAAGCCCTCCCATATTACACGCCCTCTCTAAATCCCCAACCCCCAGCCACCCCCAGCCATCCCCAGCCACCCTCTAGCCCCCCAGCCACCCCCTAGTCCCCCAGCCCCCTAGCCATATCCACACCAGACCGGTCTTGTGGATGTTTAGTCACCTTCTGATTTAGATACAAATGCACATTAAGAGACATTTCAGAAAGTGCAGGATAGTACAAAACTAGTGACATTTTGTTCATCTATTCAGTGCAGCGAGCATATGTGATTCTACTAACATGTAGCCAGGCAGCCCATAAGTAGTTGGCCAGAGAGGGAAAGTTGGGAGTGGAGGGGGGGGGGGGGGGGTTCACCAGTCACACAGGGAAGATGATGTGTTAACGAAGAGATACTGCCTCCTCAGCTGCTTCAGCATTAGCATGCACACACACGCACACTTCTTCAACGCCACACACACACACACGCACACACACACTCACACGTGTGCAGAATAGTAATCGTGGGGGCTACGACTTTAAGTCTGAGTACATTCCGTGAACCCTCACACACACACAAACACATACAGTACACACACGTACACAATAACGTGCCTATCAGCTATAGATAGTGACTGTGGGCCCTCATGTAAAATGGATGGACTTCTTGCAGCATTATTTAAAATCTCATCTCTGCCTTTACTGTTCTTCTGCAGCTTCCCTCCTCCGGCTGCCTCTTCTTTGTGTGTCCTTTAAACTGTTATTCCCTGCTTCTGAAACCCCTTTCTCCCCTCCTCCTTGTCTCTGGAACTCTCTTTTTGGGATATTTTCAAATATATAACCAGTCTACCCTGCCTACCGGTATCTCTCTGGCCCCCACCCGTCTCTGTCTCTCTTTCTCCACCTCTTTATGGGCTGGGTATTGAATTAGGTCAGGGAGAGCAGTAGCGTGCATGGTTGTTATGACACAAAAGGAGGTGATGAACATCTGTAGCTGGTCTTCTCCTTCTGGCTCCATCGCTCCTGGAGTTTCCTGACCACCCACTGGAACACCAGAGAGTCTGACGTACACTCCAAGGTTAACGCTTTAACTTAGTGGGTCAGATGTAACGTAATGTAATAACTGCATGGCAGGCACAGTGGCATCGGGTGGGCTCTCACACTTAAGTTTGACCTGGAGTTTTGATCGATGTGTTCTGGGATTCCTGTGAGTTGTAACGAGATCACGGACTTCTATCTACATTTACATTTACATTTAGTCATTTAGCAGAGCGACTTACAGTAAGTACAGGGACATTCCCCCGAGGCAAGTAGGGTGAAGTGCCTTGCCCAAGGACACAACGTCAGTTGGCATGACCGGGAATCGAACTGGCAACCTTCGGATTACTAGCCCGACTCCCTCACCGCTCAGCCATCTGACTCCCATATCTACACAGCATTTTGCTAGCTTATCATGTACTTAAGAGGTTACGATACACATTACGTTACACACTTCTACTCATGATCATGCCTACATCATTCAGAGCTGTTTAGTATTCATAACGGATCATTTACATTATCGTGACACGAGTCCTTTATTTCTTCACCTTGGGGCTGGTTTTCTGACAGGCAGTTAAAAGGACAGCCATGAAGGTCTCGGTCTTAAGTTTTAAAATGGATAAATAGGACCCATTACTTATATCTGTCTGTCCTCTTATGTCTCCCCAGAGGGGATGTGCATGTATGTGTATGAAGTGTGTGTATACACGTGTGTGCTTTTGAGTGTGAATGAAGTGTATCAGTGCTGGAGAATCTGAGGATTGAGAGTGCAGGGTTGGAAGTATTGCCTCTGTTTCACCCTAAAGATGAAGGTCCATGGAAATGTACTGTGTAGCCTGTTCAAACAAAACACTTCTGTAAACACAGCTGTTCCCTCATGTAAAATTTTAAGCCTAATCACCCTTTCACTTAGCACCTATATTGTTCCATACTCATACCTCGAAGTGTGTGTGTATGTGTGTGAGTGTGTGCGTGCGAGTGTGTGTGTGTGCATGTGATTGTCTGTCCTCCATGTCTATTCTTAGCCTTTGATATGATCATCTCCCCACAGGGGTGTAATGCAGGCTGCGTTAGTCCCATGGCAGGCTGTCCTCAGGGACTCAGCCCACCCTGGGGGTTCTGCCTGTGGGGACCCCGGCTGTGTTTGTCTGCCCTGCCATGGTTGTCCTCTCCACAGGGAACCATGTGTGTATGGCCAGTCTGTCTGAGAAGGAATGGGTTTCGTCTCTGTCTGTGGCCTCTGTCTGAGCTGAAGCAGAGAGGGACACACATATGAGATTGGTGACCCAGTAAACATTTACAGATGGGGTGTGTCGATTGAGAGTGTTTGTGTGTGTGTGTGTGTGTGAGTGCGTGTGTTTGGAGCGAAAGAGAGAAATGTGAATGTTGAATTGTGTAGTTTGTGGGAGTGAGAGAGACATAGAGAGAGAATGAGAGAAAGCGATGTTAGTGTGCTGTCTCTCTGTGTGTGTGTGTGTGTGTGTATGGGTGTATATGAGGAGCTACAGATTGTCTGAACTACAGTATACTGTGACTCTCTGCAGATGCTACCCAAAAGACAGACCCACTTTCCTAGTTGTGCTTGAGGGGAGATCAGCCCAGTGTGAGGAACACATTAGAACATGGACTATGGTCTTCTCACATCTATGCACACACACACCCATGAACATCACAATCAGTCTCTGGTTCCAAAGACAATGTGTGAAATAAAGCAGAACTTGTACGCCTATACAGCCCATGTAGACGCCAATACATGTTTGGTTTCCAGACAAAATGCATCAATCCCTATTTTTTGCAACACCACTCGTTTCAAACCTCTCATGTCTGGTTTTACATTCAGGACCGTGACCCTTATCCCCTCGGCTAACTCTGCTTTATCAAGATGGATCCAGAACGCTAACCCCGGCAGCACTCACTTGGTGCCAACGAGCATGTCCAGTTTGGAAGTGTTTAAAAATAGAGGCACCAGAGAGCGGTGAAGGGCTGCCATGAGCGCAGCCCCGCTAACAGGGCCCTGAAACAGACGCTCAATAGCAGGAACAGGGCCGGGGTGACATCAGCTCCACCGATCAAAAGCCTCTGATACAGTACATGTGTACACCCATAGAGAGATGAAGGTGGTGATGGTGGTGGGGGGGGGTGAAAAAAGAGATTTGGAGAAATGATGTATGACGTGTAGTGAAAAAACGCACCACGGAGTGCTAGAGATGGAGAGAGAGACACGGAGAGAGAGATTAGGGACAGATAGAGTATCAATGATTACTGTCGCTCACAGAGTGAAAGATTGCACACAGTCTTTATTGTGTGTGTGTGTGTGTGTGTCTGTGCGTGTGTATGAGAGAGAGATATCTTCTCGGAGAACCTTGGAGAAAGCCTTGCTATTTGAGTTTAAAAAAAGAATGGCATGCATGCAACACACACTATGTACCCTGTGTTTCTGTCCATCCACTCGTTAGGGAAAGGAACATTTCTTTCTTTCTTTCTTCCTTTTTTCTTTCTCTTTCTGTGTTTCCTTCTGTCGACCTGGCATGGCAGTCTTCTCATTTGTGGTAGAGTTGATGTGAAACAGACCACAGTTTGACGGATTGCGATGATTGTAAGGTGAGAGAGAGAGATCAGAAGTAAGGTCTTCGACTTCTTGGTTAATAACGGAGAAAGGTCATGGTATTTTACACGCCTTTAATCTACGAACATATGTGGTCGAGAGAGATGGAGTCTCTTTCACAGGGTTTGGTGTGAAACAGAACCCATAAAGTATTACACAAAGCCTCTTGGATTACAACTGTAGATCCCTTTCGAGTCCAACCTAAAGTGTGAATGTAAACAAGGATTTTTTTCTTTCATCTCGTAAAGCAGCCCTGGAACTCCTGATACCTGTAAAAGACCTGCATTTTAATAGGTTGGCACTCAGGCTCCTTTAATGAGCAAGAGAGAGAGAGCTGAGGGGGGATGGATGAGTAGAATACAGAGTTAGAGAGATGGAGATAGGTCCCCAGTACATGTTCGATGAATGCTCTCGCCCTCCCTCCCCCCTTACTTATCGTTGTCGGATGTTGCGCCCCACTGTTATTGGAATGGAGAACCCCTCTTTTCTTATATTACTTTAATTATCTAAGAGAAAGAAAAACACACACAAACAAACCGACAAATAAGCAACGACCAAACAACATGGCATCCAACCTGGAGTCCCAGGTGGATGCAGCTTGCTGCTTGTTCGCTGGTGAATTAAAGTTGGTTTAATACGTTTTTTTAAATTTTATTACATTACAGCTCTCGGAGCGATTCAGGAGGTTATTACAAGCGGGGATAGAGGAGCTGGGGCGGGGCATTTTACTCTGGCAATATTGACTTGATCAGTTTAGGTGTGTTTGTGCACCTCAGTTTATATCTCACTCTGTGATGGAAAACCTTGGAGAAGGTGGTGGAAGATCTTCCGAATGTTGTTTTGTGTGATGATGGCGCTGAATAGATTGTAACAAGATTAGACAGGGTGCATAGATAGATGCCTAAATGTGGTCTGTATGGATTTGCATATTTCCTCATCTCCAGATAAAAGTACCGTAATACAACGGACTAATGCAGCCCCTCTACAAAGCCTGCATGCACTACACCATACATTCAATATTCATATGAGGGAGAACGTGTGCGTGAATGCTCTCACACTTTGTGTGTGTATGTGTGTGTGTGTGTCAGACGTGTACTTCGTTAATAGGTTAATGCATAAAAGATATGAGATTTATACCTGTAACAGTGGCCTGAATGGTTGAACAGGCGTGAGAGTGTGTTTTTGCTGTGGTGGGCAGCTTCCTCCTCCTGTCTCTGACCTCCATCACAATCCTGCTATAACTCACCTCATTATGTCCTTAATGGGACCCATCAGCATGACTCCAGGCCAAAGACACACACACATTCCCCCCCCCCCACACACACACACACATACACACACACACACACACTAATCTCTTTCTTTTTCATTTTTGGACTCTTCTCTTGCTTTCTAACTTTCACATTTCTTCTTCTCTACGCTCCCTCTGTTTTTCCCTCTTTGCCTCTCACGCTACCAGTGTGGGAGTGTGTGTGTGCAAGCCCACACGCACCTTGGGTCCGCTGTGCAAATAAATGTGTCAATTAACTCTGAATTGAGCCTGGTACTAAACTGTCTAATACATCAACTCTCTATAAACCCTGTCTGGATGTGGATCTCATATGTACCTAATGCTTCAATGTGCATTAGGAGTTGAACAACATGATGTCAATTAGACAGGTGCTTGCGGTAGTCTTTTTTTCTTTTGTCGAAATCTCTCTCCCGTTGTCCGACACCATACCCAGAAACAAGCTAAATAAGAGGAGGAAGGGATTGGGATACATTTGGAAAGAGTAAAACAAGAGCAGAGAGAGGGCACGGAAGGAGGAGGTACAAAGAGAGAGGGGGGGGGGGGGGGGGGGGCGGCACTGGGCCAAAAAGCACATCATCCTAATCACTGTTGACCCAGTGGAACCTTCAGGATGAAGCACACGCTATGCCAACCCCACATCCCACCTACAGGAGGGAACATCTCACCAACACCAGCTCTCCCCCTCAGCCGTTTTGTGTCCTAATTGGTTTCCTTGCTCCATTGTTCTGCAACCTTTGCCATCACCTAAAGACTTTCTCCTCATGGACCCGCTTATAAAATAGGTGAATGTGTGCTAAATCCCTCAAAAACGTTCAGAAACGTCATGCTTGTGCCAGTAAGGACATGTTATCAAGCCAAATGAAAAGGTACTAAACTGCTGAATTGGAATGCAGCCTTTACCTACAGAACATGTTCCTAACCACAGCCTAGGACCTTAAGTGCAGACAGCACTTAAGGTCCTAGGCTCTTATTTCTAGTACCTAACCGTGCTTATGGGATCACTTGATTAAAGTGCTCTTCTCTGGAGCATGCTCATTTGAACGACTTGGGCAATTTATGTATCTCTATAAAGGGAAATTGAATGTTTTTTCTCTTGCTCTCCTCAGGTTCTCTACAGGGGGAGTACCAGCGCAGACTGTACAAGGAGCTGATGGCTAACTATAACCGTCTGGAGAGGCCAGTGGTCAACGACTCCTCAGCCATCCTGGTAGAACTAGGAATGACACTGCTGCAGATCATAGATGTGGTAAGTGTGAGTCTGTGTGCATGTGTGAGTCTCATGTATGTGTGTGAGATGGCTAGTCTGATATAGTATGTGATCTGGTTCATGGGATAGTCTGGTTTGTTCCTGAGCTTTAGTTTGGTGCTAGTCTGGTCTGGTCTAGTCTGTAGTCCTGGGGCTAGTCTGGTCTAGTCTGTGCTATAGTCCTGGGGCTAGTCTGGTCTAATCTGTGCTGTAGTCCTGGGGCTAGTCTGGTCTAGTCTGTATTCCTGGAGCTTGTCTGTGCTGTAGTCCTGGGGCTAGTCTGGTCTAGTCTGGTGTAGTCTGTGCTGTAGTCCTGGGGCTAGTCTGGTCTAGTCTGGTGTAGTCTGTGCTGTAGTCCTGGGGCTAGTCTGGTCTAGTCTGTGCTGTAGTCCTGGGGCTAGTCTGGTCTAGTCTGTGCTGTAGTCCTGGGGCTAGTCTCTGCTGTAGTCCTGGGGCTAGTCTGCAGGGCCCAGATGGTGAGAGGCCCAGGGGTCCTGACTGGCACTCGCTCAACGCATGATTTAACCCTGATTGGCTAACCGGACGAGCACAGCTGCCTCCGCTCCACTTGGCATCGTGTGTGTGTGTGTGCGCGCGAGTGTGTGTGTTCACACATGTGTGGATGTGTGTGTGCATAGTGTACAAGTAGTGTGTAGACGCCCATCTTACCACAAAAATAGTTATGCAATGTTATCAGCAGTCCTTTGTGATCCATGTCGCTGATGCAACATGAGGCTAGCTCACCTTCTGCAGCTTTCAGACAATAGCAGGGCTGTATCGCAGTTTCTGATTAGCATAGTCCATTTACAGATACTGCGCCTGGTCAGGCTAGCACACTCCATACAAGCTATACTGTGACTAAGCTGAAACCTAGCAAGACTTTCTGAGAAAAGAATCAAGGAACATTTTGATAACTGTTAATTTCTTCCTAATTACTTAAATCTGTTAATGTATACTATAGTTAAGTAAGTTAGCAAGAAACATGCAAGGACTTGTGTGGCTTTTGTGATATACTCTGGTATGATGATGAAATGTGTGTAGGTGCGTTACCAAATGGTAGAGCATGAGAACACATTTGTTTTGCAGTAAATTGATGGACCTTTAAATATCGCCTCTTCACAAATTACCAACATTTTACCCAAATGTTATTGCACCCACCCAACCACACCCATACCACTCACACCCATGCCCCCCACTATCTAACTGGCTTCAGGTTTGAAAAACACATATACAAACACACATACACAGACATTTAAATTGTGACATTGACCCAGAGAACAGCAGAAAGAAAGCGAGGAGAACAGTTGAGAGAGCAAAGCCTGTTTGACATGTAGCTCTAACACAGCAGTTGAGCTGGGGCTGCCTCTCCCTCTTCCTCAGATAAAGCTGTTTGTTTCAACTCTGGCTTCTCTACGGCCATGCCTCAGCTCTTCCTGTTTTTATTGTTGTTTAGGTCCATAGGGCTTGTTGTTTTAGATTTAAATAGGGCACCTAATATGTATGATGTCTCCACTGAACCTAATGCAAAGGAAATAACTGGGGTTACATAAATCCAGTTTTAGAGACGTTTCACAGCTCAGTTGTTCTGCGTTGTGTTGAGGCATGCACACACATGCACGCACACACACACAAAAATTCTTGTTTATTCTGTAGAACAGTATCATATTGTACTGACCTATTCTTGTCTTTCTTTTTTTCCTTCATCAGGATGAGAAGAACCAAGTCTTGATGACAAATGCCTGGTTACAGCTTGTGAGTGCAGAGGCTTGTGTGTGTACAGACGTGCTTTTGTGTGAACACAAGTGCTTTTGTGTGTCTTCACAATCAGCCAGGGACACTGGGCACTTTACAGCTTGCATCTGATAAACAACTGCCTTCCATTAGTCACTCATTGTTTGGACACCGCAAGCCTTTCTGCCATGATACCCACATTACAAAATCATCCCAACAGATTCTGGCCATCCAATCAGCCAATCACAATATCTTATCCAATAACTCTGTTATTGGATCTGAGTGTTTATATTAGTAATTTGCTTGCTTAACTACACTTGGGGGGGTTCGGCCCTGGCACCCAGGCAGATGACAGAGCCATATTAATGAAAATCAGCTGTGGTGCTGTCAGGAGAGATAGAAAAGACACCAGTCTTAATGGTTCAACTGACAGACAGCTCTGGAAGGGAGAAAATCTGTTTCAATGTGTAAATGTTGATTTTTTTTGTTGTAATTTTTTCTCTCTTTCCCTCTTTGTTTTTTCTTTCTCGCTCTCATCTCCCTTTCTCTTTCCTACCCTTACTCCCTCCCACCAGTACTGGACGGATGCTTATCTGAGCTGGAACCCAGAACAGTACCCCGGGGTTCAGAACCTACGCTTCCCTTCAAGCCAGATCTGGACCCCTGACATCCTGCTCTACAACAGGTCAGAACCTGTCCCTGCTCAGCATCCCTCGTCCTCTCATCCCCCTCTCCTCCTCTCATCCCCCTCTCCTCCTCTCATCCCCCTCTCCTCCTCTCATCCCACTCTCCTCCTCTCATCTCCCTCTCCTCCTCTCATCCCCCTCTCCTCCTCTCATCCCCCTCTTCTCCTCTCATCCCCCTCGTCTCCTCTCATCCCCCTCTTCTCCCCTCATCCCCCTCTTCTCCTCTCATCCCCTGCTTTCATCCCTTCTGGCTCTGCTGTCATCCAAAGACCTACAAGAGGTCAGGCCCAGTAAATTTCTGCTCTCATCCCCGTCCCCACTGTCCTCCCTCACTTCTCCACACGTAACCCGTGTTACCCACGTAACAATACGTAACCCTTATTGTTCCCAAAGTCTGATCCACTGCGCTCTGCATATCATCCACCATCTCTCAGTCAATGGAAACTGATGACATGAAGTATATCTATGTATAATCTCTCTGTTTTGTCTGTTGGCCTATGTAATCTCCTAGAACTCCACAGTTGCGTTACTGTTGGCTGGGTCTGACTGGGGTGTGGTTAACAAACCAACAGCACAACCTGACTACAATCACAGCACCCACCTCTATGGGATTAGAGGGAACACAACAGAGATTTGGGAATTAATCTGTATCTTTAAAAGCCCTGCTTTTAGGATGGAGATTATACCCTCTCTCTCTCTCTCTCTCTCTCTCTCTCTCTCTCTCTCTCTCTCTCTCTCTCTCTCTCTCTCTCTCTCTCTCTCACACACACACACACACACACATACACACACACACACACACGCATGGTCGCCTCCAACTTAATCACTCCATCAGATTGTTGTATAAACTGTATTACGTAGGTATGTCATAGATAGGGTTAACTTCAGTGAGTGCTGAACAGATCCCAGTGAAAACTGGGATGAATTAGAAGCAGGTAGCTTTTGTCTTACAGCAAGTCTTCTAAGGGTCCGGCAGCCCCAAAGGACAGCTATAATTTACTCTCTCCTGCAATGATACACTCAGTGGACACACACATGCATGACCAGATTAATTATTTCCTGATGTGCACATACAAAATCACCTACACACACAAATATGCATACACAGAGAAACCCAAACACACACACACACACACACACTCACTCTGGCTTTCTGGCTTTCACACACAAACACATTTTAATGGTGCACCATTAAACACCTCACCATCAGTGTGCAACCAATAACACGCCAGCATGGCTGTAGTGAATAGCAGAGGAATCCAGACTGATTAGTATGCTTTTCAGACGAGAGCGTCTCCCTGGCCCTTTGTTCTCTTCTATGGCGTGTAATGTGAGGTTAATGGCTCAGTTTAATATCATGAGTGCTGGATTTAAAAAAAGCCCATTTCCAATATGGCATGCATTAAGGAGCACACACGTGCAGATGACAGGAAATGACACACACACTGAATGTGAACGAAGGCGCAGAAAAACAAGCTAAACAACGTGTTGACTGTTGTTCATTCATTCATTGCGTTCAAAACAAACTCATCTTGTTGTGAGTTTGTTTCAGCGATGACGAGGCTGTTCAAAATGTCTCAGATGTGTTTTTCTATTGTTTTCATTACAGAATGTTGGTTAGATTATGTGTACGTTGGTTAGATTATGATTGTTGTTGGCTATACTGACAAGTAAACTCATACACAGAAGCGCAAACTCACAAACAGTTCAAACAGCATAAACGTCACCCTCTTAAGTTCTCACACACACACACACACACACACACACACACACACACACACACACACACACACACACACACACTAATAAGAATCACTTTTCTTGAGTTGGAGTGTCTCCAGGAAGCCTGGAGTGATCAGATGACAGAGTAAGAGAAAGAGAGACAGCTAGAGAAACAGAACAGAGAGAGACAAAGAGAGACAGTGACTGAGAAAGAAACAGAGTTAACCAGAGAGAGACGAATGCCAGTGGTCTCATCTCACAGCAGATCCATCAGAACAAGGACAGCCACCAGCCAGTTTAGGATGATGAGATGCTGCTTACATACACGTGGTGTCATTGTCCCTTCTGACCTACAGTACTCTGGCAGAGGACGGAACTCTAACAGAAACTAGCACAAAGTCAGCTACATCCAAATCATTACCCAGGATGGATTGAGCTTTTCTGGTGTGAGGTACCTAATAGTATAATGTGCTCTTCCAACTCTTACCCTTTAAAGCAGACTTGCGTGAAATAAAACATGTATTTGATTCAGTACAGAGACAGTGCACATCAAGCTAAACACAAACAGTACTGCAGAAATAGAGTCGAAATCCCCACCTGGAGTTTGTGTCAACTAGACTGATGAACCCAGAGAGTGACCTGTCTAATTGCTGTTTTAATTGAGTCTGACTGGGTGTCAATGGATCTGGTGCTAATAGTTGTCTGGAGTGTTTGTGTGTGTGCTTCGATCTAATACCTGAGCTAAATCATAGCAGACAACCAGTTTGAAACACAGCCTGCTGCTGTGGTCTCCAGCTGTTTGTCAATACCAGAGATGTGGGCTGTGGGCTGTGTGTGTGTGCACATGTGAGTGTGTGTCTTTTCAAACATTGCTTTAACCCACGATTAAGAATGGGACTGTTAGGTAAGTAAGCGCACTGTGTTTCAGAGAGATCATCCCTCTCATCACCTGTCAGCCTCGCTGCAGCACGCTCTCCCCTCCTGCTTCACTCTCCTTTACCTGCCTTTTATTCTTTTCATCTCCTTTCATCTCTGTAGCAAGTCGTCCACAGTGTTTATGGTTATTTTTGTTCAAAGATCCTGATGACGTCTTGTTTCTAGTCAGTGCAGCAGAGATCAGTGGGTGGAGGTGTACTGGGTGTCCTGCTCCTACTGTACCCCAGGACCCCGGGGCTGTCTGACGACATGCCTGTGAGTCATGAGATGCCTGTGACCCCAGGGCTCTCTGGACACATCAGCATTGATGTGCATGAGTGATATGCATGGATAACTCTGGCCTAACCCTAACACAGGATGGCATCAGCATTTCCCCCTCTTCTCTCTCTCTCTCTCTCTCTCTCTCTCTCTCTCTCTCTCTCTCTCTCTCTCTCTCTCTCTCTCTCTCTCTCTCTCTCTCTCTCTCTCTCTCTCTCTCCCTCTCTCTCTCTCTATTCTCCCTCTCTCTTTCCCACCCTCTCTGCTCTGCTCCCCAGGGAATGTTCTTTTCCTTTCTCCTAGGGTCATTTTCTTTTCTGTAGCTTCTGCTTCCCTCTGTGTTTTCCTGTGACCGTATCTCTTTTCCTTTCCATTTCTCACAGCTCCCCTTTAGCGGGTTGTGTGTGTGTATGCGTGTGTGTGTGTATGCGTGTGTGTGCGTGTGTGTGTGCATGTGTGCGTGATGGTACAGGAGGCAGGAGATCCAGGTGTTGAGTGAGGAGACAGGACAGTATGGTGACTCACCTCCCTGGGTACAGGAACCTGTCACTACCTCCATTGTTGGTCCACTTCCTCTGTGTCACCCAGACTCCTCGTCCCCTCTCTCTGTCCCAACGTGTCTCGAACGTTTTGTGTCTGCCCTGTGTGTGTGTGTATGTGTGTGTCTGCCCTGTGTGTTGGTGTGTGTATGTGTGTGTCTGCCCTGTGTGTGTGTGTGTGTCTGCCCTGTGTGTGTGTGTGTGTTTCAAATATGGGCCCCCCACTCAGTTCTCTCCCAGGGCTATCACCTGGCCTGTCATATGTGAGTGTGTATGTATCCTTATGTAAGGTGTGTGTCTCTCCTGTTGGCTTGTTTGTGAATGTGTGTTCGGTCTTTCTGTGTTTACGAAACCTTTCTGATTGACCTTTTGGTCTTTTACGTATCGATAGTGGAAATGTGGAAGGGCTATACATTAGCTTATGTGTGCAAGTTCTGATTGCAGCGGTAGAGCAGACAAGCATTCTTATACAATAAAGCTAGTCCCTGAATAATTCAATGCTGCCAGCGACACAGCTTCCTCCGTGCGTCCCCAACCTTCTGCCCTATCTCCTGCCTCACCCAGTCTCCATAACAGCACACACAATAGACATGAATTACACCACTAAACCTTGAATAGATCATTGAATGTGATCGGCTGAAAGGACGAACGCGAGAGAGGAAAGAGGGGAGAGAAAAGAGGAATGCGCTAAGCCTCTCCAGGCGGGGCAAGCTTTCTTTTGTCCATCTGCCAAGGGTGTGAGTGCATCAGAGGGTCTTCCTTATCTCTCTTAGAGGCTTCTGGCTGTGTATGTGTGTAAGTGTGTGTGTGTTTGGAGGATAAGTGGCTGTCGATAGGGGTAAGAATGTATCTGTCAGTAAGATGCTTGAATGGGTCTTCACTGTCTATGGGCCAGTTAGGAAGGGAGGGGCCCATTCTGTTTAAACTGTGCCGTCAGAGAACGACAGGAGGAAGAACAGCCTTCCACATGTTCACGCTCCCAGTGCACGACCCCATCAACCATTACATTGAGGATGTAATGTCTGTTACAATTACTTCTTCAGTTTCCCGGTGTGTGTGTGTGTGCCTCAAAGTGTGTGTGCTTCTATGTGTGTGTGTGTGTGTGTGTGTGTGACAGTAGAAGACCATGCAGCGTGAAGTTGGCACACAATGCTGTTGGCACTAAGTGGGTTTCTATGTACCATACTCATACACAGGTTTAGTCTCATCTCAGGATCTGCCTGAGATGAGATGTGTGTGTGTGTTTGTGTCACGGTACCGTATTTGTTCTTCAGGTGCCCAGAGGCTAATAAAATAAACATTTTGTGAAAGAGGAGTGGATAGTGGCCTCGGGTTAGAATGAGTGCATTTTGGTGTGTGCATGTACTCATCTGCGCGTGTTTGTGTACTGTACATTTGCAGGCTTGATAGTGCTTAATACTTTGATGAAAACGCGTGTAAATATAATGTTGCATTTTACAGTTAACTTGACTGTTCTACTGTAGGGGACTGTGATTGGAAAGATGCTTATAATCTTGTTTTCCTCTCTGTCTCAATGCATGTATCAAAGCAGCTAGCTAGAACGGGACGTAGTTTCACCTGGGTGGGCCAGAAGTGGACTTATCTTGACCTTGTGGCCTTTTTTTTGCCTTTTTTCCAGGCAATAATAGACTGTGTAGTGGTGATTTTCTCCATGTCAGTGCTGGTATGAAAACTGTCTCAGTAGTTTCCCAAACCCCCCACCCCCTTCTTCCTCTCCTCCTTCTTCCTCTCCTCCTTCTTCCTCTCCTCCTTCTTCCTCTCCCCCTTCTTCCTCTCCTCCGCAGTGCCGACGAGCGCTTCGACGCCACCTTCCACACCAACGTGCTGGTAAACGCCTCGGGCTACTGCCAGTACATTCCGCCGGGCATCCTGAAGAGCACCTGCTACATTGACGTGCGCTGGTTCCCCTTCGACGTGCAGAAGTGCGACCTCAAGTTCGGCTCGTGGACCCACAACGGCTGGCTGCTGGACCTACAGATGCTGGACGTGGACATATCTACATATATCCCAAATGGGGAGTGGGACCTCGTAGGTATGGAACAGAGCAAAGAGACCAGGTTGAAGCTCTATGTTTACTCTACATTTTGTCTTTCCTTTTTTTTTCTCGTTCTTTTTCTCTCTCTCTCTCCCTCCCATGGCCACACACGGTTTCTTTCTCTAAGTATATCTGTCTTCAACCCTAACCCTAACCCTAACAGCTCAGAAGTTGCTCTCCCTCAAACTTGAACTCCCTTTCTCTCTCTCTTTATTTCCCTCTTTCTCACTGGCTCCAGCCTGTCCAATCTGTCCTGTCACTCTGTGTATCTCCTATTCTGTCAACACAGACAATCTCTGGTGGATATTTGTCTGTTGCCACAGTCTCTCTCTCTCTCTTTCTCTTTCTCCCTGTCCCGCTCTCTATCCTCCTCTCTCTTTCCTTCACTCTCTATCAGTGTCTCTGTCTCACTGTGTCACAGTGGGGATGTGTCACACTGTTTAGGATTGGGATTAGAGGAGTTGGGACAGTTGGCCTGGCTAAGACAGTCCCATCTGCGATAGGAGAGGGGGGGGGGGTGTCCCTGAGGTGGAAGCTGGATATTTGTTGGGGGCAAACAGTAGTTGACATACGAGAATAAAGAGCAAGATGTTCTTTGCAACGTGTGAAGGCCTACAATATTGAAAATGGCACTGTCTACCAAATAGCACCCTGGATACCAATGTGTGTACCTGTGCATGTACATATGTAAACAGGGAGTCAGATGGCTGAGCGGTTAGGGAATCGGGCTAGTAATCAGAAGGTTGCCGGTTCGATTCCTGGCCGTGAAAAATTACTTTGTGTCTTTGGTCAAGGCACTTAACCCTACTTGCCTCGGTGGAATGTCTCTGTACTTACTGTCGCTCTGGATAAGAACGTCTGCTAAATGACTCAATGTAAATGTAATGCATGTGGGTGCTTGTGTGCGTGTTTCTCTCGGTGCCCAGGAGTGCCAGCCAAGCGTAACGAGCTGTACTATGACTGCTGTAAGGAGCCGTACCCCGACGTCACCTTCACGGTGACCATGAGGAGGAGGACGCTGTACTACGGCCTGAACCTGCTCATCCCCTGTGTGCTCATCTCTGGGCTGGCCCTGCTGGTCTTCCTGCTGCCCGCTGACTCTGGGGAGAAGATCTCTCTGGGTGAGGAACCAATCAATCAACAAGTAGCTTAGCCGATCAACCAAAAAGTAGATATACTTTTCACCAATCAATCAACCAATCAATCAAGTTGGAATCCTTGTTTATTAAGGAATTCTGTCTAGATAGTTCGATTTGACAAATAGATCGCTGTAGCTGCAAACTTCTCAGTGTTTTTGTGGAATGTTTGGAGCAGATCTTTAGAGTGTCAGATGACTTACTGTGTCTAACAAATGGATTTAGTGGCGTGGATATAACTGATGGATGAGTCTGATAATCCCATTTCATATTTCTCGCCCATCCTCTCTCTCTCTCTCTCTCTCTCTCTCTCTCCTCTCTCTCTCTCTCTCTCTCTCTCTCTCTCTCTCCCTCTCTCTCTCTCTCTCTCTCTCTCTGTCTGTCCAGGTATTACTGTGCTGCTATCTCTAACGGTCTTCATGTTATTGGTGGCTGAGATCATGCCGGCTACCTCTGACTCTGTGCCTCTCATTGGTAGGTTATTTGTGTGTGTATGAAAGTGAGTCAGAGAGAGAGAAAGAAATAGAGAGAAACAGCAATATACAGTATATACTGTGTGTGTGTGTATGTATATGTGTGTGTGAATGTATATATATATAGAGAGAGAAATGGACAGAGATAATATAAAAGTAATCGTCAGAGTTAAAGAGAGTTGAGGAAGTAGAATCAAGATGTGTGTGTTCCTCCTAGAGTCTATAGTAGAGTCTGCTTTGACTTGTCGTGTATTAACCTGTCAAACAGTCACAACACACTGTCAGTCCCAATCTCTTAGAAATCGAAATTTGTAAGGGTGTGTGTGTGTGTGTGTGGCTGAGAATCAGGATGATGATTCTGTCAACATCATTAGTGAGTCGTGACAAGACAGACTTCCCAGTAGAGAGGGAAAAGAGGAAAAGAGTAGAGCAGAGGGCAGGAATGATGGACGGATGGCAAGAGAGAGGTAGAGATGAATACTGCTTTAGGGGTGAAGTTCTGAGAGAGACACTTCAAAGGCTTGTGATGCTGTTCGGAGTTGCTGATGAGACAGGCGTGATAGGAGGCTAATGCAGCTGCCAACCAACTTTACTTCAGGCTAACCAAGTGTGTGTTTGTGGGATAAGTTTCTATAAAGGTATCCATGGTATCTATCTAAAAGTATAATTACATCTACCTAACGACAAAGTAGTTATGAAAGAAAGATTTCATACATCACTAGTTGGTTAGTGAATTTGGCTTTGTGTGTGTGTTTGTGTGTGCTTGATTCCATTCAGTTAACAGAGCATGTTCCCTATAAAGAAATGCTTCATTAGTCTGTGTTTAAGATGTATCAATACAGAAACCAACCTGTTTTTATTTGTCACTGACCACAGGAAAGCCTCAGTGCTTAAAAGCTCCTAGGAGTCAAATAAAGGTGAATCATACCACAGCGATGAACTACATGGAATTCACATAAAAATGACTCGTAAGACTTTATACCGTTACAGTACACAGGCCAGTAGATAAATAAAAATAAATCCAGCCATCAACTGAATGCAAAGTATGTGTTTACAAACACAGGGGTTATATTAGTCGTCTGTAAAATCAGAAATAAAATGCAGAAGGTGTTTACTTTGGGGAGTGGTGACGTGCATTCCAGTAGTAGCAGATAATATGTCCTCTAAAGTGTTGATGCCAGCACCTTGCTCTGGGTCCCACTCTAACTGGCTTATAATAGTTTTGTGTGTGTGGGTGGGTGCATGTGTGTGCCTGCAGTAGGTAAAGTAGGTCTCTGCGTGTGTGTTTGTGTGTGATGCTGACTTGCCCAGATGGACAGTGTGCAGTAAGTGAAGGACAATGATAGTCAGCAGTCTGCCGGTCCACAGGGGCACCACTGCCTGAACCGTCCAACACTGGGCTCTTTCAGTCCAACTCCCCCAAACCCCCGTCCAACATAGGCCTCATCAGGTGGAATTATAATCCTCACCTCTGACAGTCATTTGCTGAGTATATTATAAAAGACCAATCATATTACGCCAAGAACTTAATTCCTCCTCCTCCCGTCCTCCTTCCACTCTCCCCCTCCCTCCTCTGACCGAGAGCAATCCCACCCCCTGACAAACCCCACTTTGACCCTTGCCCTTGGCCGTTGTCTGAAGACTTTAGAAATTTTTGGCTAGAGACGGATAAAGGGAGGGACGGAGGAGGGAGCAGAGAGGACGGTGGGCTAGCCTACGAGGGAGATGGATTTGGTTAGGGTTAGTTTACACTCGGCTGGAGCTCCGTCTCCCTGCTTGACCTCCTCCCCTTCTCTGCCCCCCTTTTCCCCCTTCTCTGCCCCCATCCCTCCATTCTGAATGGGGAGAGAAGTCAGCCTCCACAGTCAGCAGCAGGAAGACTGTCTGATTTTTAACAGATTGTGCTTAGTATATAATGTAAAGGTGATATATTATACAGTGATGTGTACGTTTTATTTCTTTTGTTGTTTTGTAGCCCAGTACTTTGCCAGCACCATGATGATTGTGGGTATGTCTGTGGTGGTGACAGTTATAGTTCTGCAGTTCCACCATCATGACCCCCGAGGGGGCAAAATGCCCAAGTGGGTGAGTGTCAGAACCATCTTGATGTTCTTCATTGATGACTTTTCATTATTGTCATTATTGCCATAATCTTCATCTTCCTCTTTATCATCAGCATCGTCAACTCCTTTTCACAATGTCTCACTCGCCCATCATCATCCTTGTGTTCCTAATCACCTCTCATCATCATCATCATCATCATCATCATCATCATCATACTCATCATACTCATCATACTCATCCTCATCATCATCATCTTCATCCTCATGGCACTGTGTGTGCTTCATCTTCTCTGACTGCCCCTGGTATCTCCGCAGGTCAGGATAGTTCTCCTCAACTGGTGTGCCTGGTTCCTGCGTATGAAACAACCCGGCGAGGAGCGCAGGCGTGCCGGCTACAAGTACCGCCACCCTCCGCAGCACCACTCCAGCGCCAGCTCCATTGAGCTGGGCACCCTGCCCGGCCTCTCACAGCCCCTCTCTGTGCCCGTCTGCCCTCCCTGCCCCACAGGCACCTCCAACGGCAACATGAGCCTCCACTACAGCTACCCCTCCTGCCCCCCCTCCAGTGACTCAGGGGTACTGTTGGGGGCGCCCCAAGCCCACAGCTCCACCCGGGAGGGGTTGGAGCTACCTGGGAGCAGGTCCAGTGGAGGAGTAGGCCTGGGGGGCATGGGGGTGGGGTTGGGGATTCCCCCGCCAGAGGTCCTGCGTATCCTGGAGGAGGTGTCCTACATCGCCCAGCGCTTCCGCAGCCAGGACGAGGAGGAGGCCATCTGCAGCGAGTGGAAGTTTGCGGCGGCGGTGGTGGACCGCCTCTGCCTGGTGGCGTTCTCTCTCTTCTCCATCATCTGCACCTTCACCATCCTCATGGCGGCGCCCAACTTCATTGAGGCCGTCTCCAAAGACTTCACATAGTTGCCCCATAGCTGCCCCGTGACGCGATGGAGGCGGAGGAAGGGAGGGAGGGAGGGCAAATAAGGAATAACACAGAAAATGGGTGGCAGTGTACAGTAAGTTAGTTACAGACTGTAGTAAGCAGTGAGGTAGAGAAGTGCAGTGAGATGGATTCAATGACTGAGAGAAGGGAAAGAGATACGTTGGCGATTTGAGACAAATGCTGAACATACACATATAAGTACAAAGGAAAGGTGTGGGATGTGGCGTAATTTTTGGCTTATAAAGAAAATTGTGTAAATATGTGTTTAATTCATATACCATTTGAGAGTCTTTTACTGTAAATACTGTAGATGTATATATGAATCAAGGCAGGGTAGTCCACAATTTCTCCCCTACCAACCAGGTTGTCCTAGTGTGTCATCATTTAGGTACATAACTAATAAACCAGTTAACTGTTCAATCCTGGATGCCCTTTAAACTTTGAACCCTTGTGGACAACCTGCTGTAGCATTGCTGTTGTAAGAGTCCGTACAGAGATGTTTCACTGTGACTTGTGTTTGTCTGTTTCTACTTTTAACGTGTTTAAGTCAAGATGTACATTAATCGTTTTTTCTGCATTTCTACAATGGGTTAATTCTCTTACAGGTGAGTGGGATGCAGTTTACATTGTCTACACACATTTAACAATATCTGTGACTGTATCAAAGCTTGTCACAGAACCTTTCAGTGACGGGGAAGAGGCAGCAGGATCTGACACCACTGTAATTATTTACCTGTTCATTGGAGGAGGAAGTGATTGATGAAGCAACAGGAACTATTAGTACCACTGAGCAATAACTGACCTGAAAGGTGGACAGATTCCTCAGCAGACGAGCTAATGCTCTAAGCCACGCCCCCATCTTAACGTACTAGGTGGAACTGATTCAGTGATGCACCCGGGAGATGCCACAGCTGCGAGGATGTGCTTCTTTTCTTTGAATAACTATAGTTGTGGACAGGACAGCCTCCTGTGTAATTATGATAGTATCTGTAAGAACGCATCATACTCCCTGTGAAAACACATCCTATGGTCTTGGTTATCGTTGCTATCAGTTATCCTGTCTTGATCTGATTTCTCTGTTGCTATCATTTATTTTCTCCACCTTAATAAACCTCATGTATGTTCCACCTGGAACCCTCAAGGTGCTGACCAGGATCTGTGTGTGTGTGTTTGAGTATGCATGTCTGGGTTTTGTGGATTTACACCATCCTTGACGTTAAACCAATCTGGACCTTGTTGTCTCTTATTGTGGTCGACTAAGACTGTTCCTCCTGTGAGGATCCAAGAAACGACCATAGTTCTCCACACCACGCGCCCCTTTGTTATTTGTGTATGTGAGAGAAACACACGTTCATGGTCCCGCAGTTTACTGCTCACGTCCTCCATCTGCTCTGTGCCCCCCGCAGTACTCGTCTCATCAGTTGATGTCAGAGAGGGATGGAGTGAAAGGGAGGAAATGAAGCTGAAAGAAAAAGAAGCATGTGACGTTAGACTTAGAAACTTTCCATAAGACCTATCAGAATGAAAGATTGTACTACTGTGGTCCAGACCGGAGTGTTTATATTGTGAATTAGAGCAGTGTAGACAAGGATTATGTATGCAAGAAAGTGCTAATCTAATTGCACCCACACACTGCACTGCCACATTAAATTGACATTGAATTGAGACTGCCATTCTTCTCCTGAGTTTAAATGATCTCAACCCACTGCTTTTGAACTTCTGTTCTGTGGATTTGACACGTTTACTTCTGTTTCCAGTTTTGGACTTAATGAAGAGGTAACTCAGTCCCTTCTGGTTCTGGTTGAAGCTGGCAGTGGAAGAGGAGATTTAGATGGTGATGATGTCACACAAGGTAACCATACAGACTGAGAGGACTTCTCATACGAGCCATATGTTCACAGGGCGTGGATAATGATCGAATCTGAGATGAATGTGTTTGTGTACACGTGTGAGAGAGAGAGAACGAGATGAGTACCTCGAGGATTTCTGAACTGTGTAGAAGAGAGTGAGTGAGATAGAGGGAGATAACAACTACAAAGGGGACATAGAGAGAGGGAAAAATATGTAGAAAGATAAGGGCTAAGGGGCTGGACAGAGAAATAGATAAAGTGATAGGTCAAAGTATGTGTGTATGTTCACTTTCATTCTCATTCCCAGCCTACTTCCTGGAACATTCCTGGGAATGTCAGATACTCGTCAAGCGATTCCAGCTTTAACACTGTGTGTGTGTGTACGCGTTTATTTGTGCACAGCTCCAAATATGGATTCATTGCCATAACTCCCATTATGTCTCAGTATTTTTGGCATGGTGACAAACATACCCTCTTCTGTATGAGTTAATCCCTATCTGTGTGTGCCAGAGCTTTCAGACTACCTTTGCCTGCTTACCTCAGCTTCTGTCTCACCACCAAGTGTGTGTGTGTTAGTGTGTGTGTGTGTGTGTGTGTGTGTGTGTGTGTGTGTGTGTGTGTGTGTGTGTGTGTGTGAAAGAAAGTCTATATTTGTGTGTTTGTGTGTGCTACTGTCTGTATTTGCTGACCTCAGCCCTAAGCAGAGAATAGTGCCCCGTGTCCAGACTATACAGAACATCAGTACACACACCCTACGGCAACTCTCCTTTCTTTCTCCTTCATACCATAGATTTGAAAGAGACTATATGTTATTGAGCTACAGCATCAAATGTTTCAGAAAATAGTGCTAGGAATGAGAATTGGGAATGAGATGCCCTCTCTTCACTGAAGGTTTAACACGGTTGATTGTGTGCACTAACTTACATAATATCCATCAATTGACTCTGTGTATGATGAAGTATATTTCAGTAAACACACATACACATTAACTCATTAACACATGCAGGCTGCATCCACACACAAAAATGAGGTGACAAAACAAGGCTCAGGTTGTGTGAGTTGCTGATGCAGGGAGACAACCAGACATGCCTGCAGCTGTGTTCAGGTGTGTGTGCGCGAAGCCGAGAGATTTTTATCTTTCTCTGAGGGGCTTTTCTCCTCCATCCTAATCCAGGTGTGACAGAGTTTGTGTACAGGAAATGATTTTCAAAGTACAGTACTTCCCAAATTAGATTATTCCGGATTAGACATGAAATCCTTGTTTTACCTCACAACATAATCTGTATGTTATCTGTACCTTACTTCCAAAACTGAGTTGAACAAGAAATGGAAGGGTGAGGGACTGTGAGAGTTCTTGTTGTGTAACGGGGTGTCTCCTTCGCAAAACAAACAGACTAGGATGTAAGCGCATGCCACTTCCATGACACAAACACATCACCACCACCCCGGGAGGTGTGTAAAAACATTAGTTCATAGCCCCCCTCCTCCAAGCCTCCCCCCTTCCCCAAACTCCTGAAATATCAAATCAGAGACTCCTCATTTTTCCAGCCCCGGGGAAGTCTGGAGAGCCTTCCACAGGGAGTAAGGAGGTGATAGTGGGTAAACAACTGCAGCTGACTGGGCATGATGATGATGATGTTTGTTGTTTTCTTTTGTGTCTTGTTTCGAAAAAGCAGTAGGGAGCTCTGGTGGAGGTTGTGCTCAAAAGGGCCATGTGCTACACCTCGATGTGTGTGTGTGTGTGTGTCTACTGTGGACCACAGGAGATCAGAGCGAACACTAGTCAAACGGTCTATTCTGGCAAGCACAGTTTAGTGTCTGCATTTCATCATTCATCAAAAAAGATATTAGCGTTGTCAAACTTCCTATAGTAAACAGGAGTACTGTACAGTATCTCAAGGTAGAAAGAAAGTAATTTATTGACTACAGGATGAAGTCCTGAGCTGACTATGTTGGGATATGGTGTCACACACCCAAGGTGCAAGACAATGCAGTCAGAATAGCCAGGAAAAAAAGAGTCTGAAACCACAGATGATTTCTATATAATTGAATTATATTCCAATGTCTGATATGGCAGAGACCTTCAGACTTGCTAAAATGCTGGGCTGGCAGATATGCTTTATGAGAAAGATGGTGCAGGACACACATTCTGTGAGTGTGTCTGTGTGTGTATATTTAAGATGCTGCCTGAAGCATGCCCTTGCTCACTCACCTTGTGGGATTATATTGTAGGAAGTCCAGGATTCAGGAACCATCCTCGTTTTTTTTAACTTTCTTACATTACTATGCTGCTTCTGCCAAACTAGAGAGGATAAAGAATCCTTTCTTCCTGTATGAATGCAGAATGTAATGACATCACTTCCTGTGACACTGGCTCCCGTCTGTTTGGACCAGGATTTGTTTCATGCTCCAGCACTTTGTGCTGCCTGGCAAACCCCTTCCCCACAGCAAGAGGCTTCCAGGAGAGCATCGTACACAAACACACACGCAACCACACACACATACACACACACACACACCCAATTACAGACAAGCAGAGACATACACACAGCCACACACACATACAGACACACAAACATACAATCCCTTGCAGAGAAAGACACACACAAACATGCAGACCGATGCATGCAGACACACAGCCATACACACATAAACATGTAGATACACAGACACACACCCACACACTGATACCAATGTGCAAATTGCCCAGATCACTGTACCAAAACTAATGTCGTCTGCAATATGGGAACAGTGCAGTCTGGTGATACGCAAATGATTTGAACAGAAACAAGTTTCTTTTTCTTTCATTGGAACATTTTTGAATTGGGAATGTAATGGGAGTTGGAAAATGCTAAAGCAATTGAACTGCAATTGATCTAGGTCATCAAACCAGATTTGATCTCTCTTTTCTCACGCACCTTTAACTCACCGATCTTTTATTCTTTAAAAAATACTCTTCCATCACTCTCCCTCTTTCAAAAAAAAATCAACACAGTGATTAGCATCTCAATACCTAAAAGCTCTTGTTGGGGCAGGAATATCTTGGTGCCTTATTCACAAGTCACAACACACACCCCCAATCCCCTCCAACCACGCACCATCACTCTAACTGTACCCAACCACGCACATACAAACACTCAAGGACATGCAACACGCACACCTCCCTTACCTGCTGCGCCCTCACAGTTCCTCTGTCCTCAGCAGGCTGGAGGGCTGCGTGTGAGGCAGCAGGTGAACCAGTGTATGAATCTGGGCTGTCTGACGTCAGACCATGCAGTCCAAACACAATGACCCAGGAGGCTCAGAAGATGGGGAAGGGATAGGAGAGACATGGGGTCATAACATGAATAGAGAGAGAGAGAGAGAGAGAGAGAGAGAGAGAGAGAGAGAGAGAGACAGACAGACAGAGATGGAAGCTTTGTTGGTGCTGTTGTACTTCAGCATGTTTTGAAGCTGTGTCGTGGACCACGTAGTGTTATGGGGTTGTGTTGCTCCTTGGGACCATTGATGGGTGCCTTGGTGATTCGGGAACTTAGTTCCCAAGCTGCCATTATAAAACCAGTGCCATGGACACCACAACATAATCGACGCAAGTAAACACAGACGGAACTGATGGAGACCCAGATTGTATTAGGAGGACTCCTGTCATTACTACTGTGTACCCCCCTACACACACCATGAGGGAGTATAGACAGGGCCGGTCCTTCCTACAGGTGACATAGGCAGCCGCCTAGGGAGGCATGAAGAGGGGGGCGGCATTTTCCCAAGTGCATCCATTAATTAACCGTCCCGCACAACCATCAGAGGGCGCCAACTGCGCCACGTCATATCTCCGTGTTGCATTTGGGGGGGCGGCCCGGGGGGGGGGGGGGGGGGGGGGGGGGGGCGGGGCACTACGATTCGCGCTCCCGGGGGGGGGAGGGGGGGGGTTCTGTTGATACATTTCGCCTAGGGCGCCAGATGTGATAGGACCGGTACTGAGTATAGATGAGGAGGTGCCTCAGAGATGGTGATCCACGAGCAATGTCAGCAGGCCTTGCAAAGGCAGATGAATTGTAAAAAAAAAGATATGAGGTCATCACAAAAGACAGGAAAGCCATCTCGTTATTACATAAGTCATTATATGAGTCAATTTCATTTCATATTCACTTACTTCTCCCAATATGCTGCCTTTGGGATGATGTAAAATGAAAATATGCAGATACCTCAGACACATTTTGAACTGATTCAAACTGCAGTTTTGTGAAACGTTTCAAGCTAGTTTGTTGCATCAGCGTCTCAGTTGGCAGTGATGTGAGCAGGGTGCCTGTCCAGTCACACACTGCTAGTAAGTGACCTGGTATAATCTCAATCTGTGGGCTCCACAGGACACTAAATGCACATGCTAATGCTGTGTCCTCCACCATTACTCTCAACAGCAGGGGTTGAGTCAAGTCAGTCCATCCTGGGCTCTCTCATCATCTCACTCTTTCCTTCTCTCTCTCTCTCTCTCTCTCTCTCTCTCTCTCTCTCTCTCTTTCTCTCACTCTCTCTCTCCATCTCTCACCCTCTATCTATACCGGCATGAGATGATACAGTGCAAATTGCAGATAATCCCTAGGAATTAAAATCATCTGTGGATGTCCATTTGGATTATGAGTCTGGGACATTCAGATACTTAGAGTCAATGATTATTGTTAGCAGAGGCCCTGTGGTTTCAGTTTGAATTCATTAGAAAGCTAGGGTATGTCAAATATATTGGCAACTGTCCAACAGCATACAACATGTTATTGGTTGTCCTTATTAAAAGGGGAAGGGTTTATACATTTACATTTAGTCATTTAGCAGACACTTTTATCCAGAGCGACTTACAGTAAGTACAGGGACATTCCCCCGAGGCAAGTAGGGTGAAGTGCCTTTCCCAAGGACACAACGTCAGTTTGCATGACCAGGAATCGAACTGGCAACCTTCGGATTACTAGCCCGATTCCCTCACCGCTCAGCCACCTGACTCCCCACCTGACTTATAGATCTCCTCTCCTCCCCCCCTCCTCAGTGTCAGTGTAGCGTAGCCAACGGGAGACTGGTCCCACACAGGCCAGACCTCTGTGCTTAACCTGAAAACCACACATACACATACACACACACACACACAGAATATTTGGGCCTACACTACACCCTTTCTATCCTGGACAGTATCATCCATGTGGAGACCATTATGTATCAACACATGGCACAACTGTGACGACACTGTCCACTTCCTGCAGTGCTTCTATAAATTCAACAAAAAAACAACTCCTGTCACATTCAATTCACACGCTTCAATGCACTTTATGATCGCGCAAATCAGGTTAGGCTACATTCATGTTCTCAGCAGTGCTGCTTCTTGAAGGCCTTCTCTCTAAAGCCCTCTGGTTATCAGTAATGACAAGACTCCAACGTGTTTCTGGTCCCTGGCCTGTTTTTGCCTGCATGCACGCTATCCTTGCCCATGTAAACCAATAGGATCAGAGTTCAGTTGTGGATAGAAGACAAGGGAGGCAGTACAGCTGTAGCTGTTAGATCAGCTTTTCTTTTGATCCCTGTTGTGCATTCCAACAACATCATTCGACATCTATCAGCTCTGTCACCTGTACATTCACATCCAATTTCAGTCAGTACTGGATGTGAACTTAACATACGTGTGTGTGGGTGGAAATATTGGTAGTTAGAGTTTGGAAGTGTTATGATAAAATAGGACTCCATAACCATAACGCAAAGGAGTCTCTCAATGCGTCATAAACAAACATCTCCTAAACAAACTTGCAACGGAGAGAGTGAGTTGTCTGAACTCTCTAGAAATGTTTGCATTCATTTTAACCGACTCTTCTAGAGGATCCTGTAGATGTCAAATAAGTTGCTCAGGTAAAATAACTGAATAAAACACATCTCAATTGAAACTACAGAAACAACTCCATACCATGAGTAACAAAATGGAGATTTAGCTGACACTGCTACAGTGAGTCTCTCTCTCATAAACTGTGAACAGTTTACGTGTGTAATGCACATCTCTAAAGATTTATTTCATTAAGTAGATTATGTCTCCCATTTTGCTCCATTTACCTTCACCTGGAACTGTAAAGAATAATGGCCCATTGAACCAATGGGTTAGCTGGGTTAGACTTTTTCGTCTTTGGGTGGAGATGGAAAATGTGAGTTGAGGAAGGGATGGAGGTAATGTTTAACTCATGCATCCCAGGACAGCAGTGTCTGATGGCTACTGTCTGTGAGATAAGACATCCATAACATACAGATATACAGCTCTTTCAGTCATCACACACACACACACACACACACACACACACACACACACACACACACACACACACACTGACAGTCACACACGCATACACACAAACTGAGTTTGAGGGACGTCCAGAGTCACTTTGTTCCTGTCTCACCTTGATAACAGAGTGTGGCAGCAGGTGCAATGGAGACAACAGTAAAAAGAGTGTCGCTGAAAATAAAAGAAGCCTGCACACGCTAGCAAGCCAGAGACATGCACAAGGCTCTGACTCACTGGCCCTCAGGCAATGGATCTACCAAATTACAGAAAACAACTTTAACTTCAGTGTTTGCATGTACATAAACCTACTTTGATTGAAACATTTCCTGTGATTACATTCATTCAAGAAAAATGTATGTTAAAAAATGAAATAGTGCCCTCACTAAAATAGTTTCAAATACTAAGCTTGCAATGTCAGTATTACAAGAAAGATGGGTCCTTGCGTGTTTGAATTAATTGAATGTGAGGACAAGTATATTCACACATCTGTCCCAATGTATGCTAGGTGATTAGGGACACAAAGTCACACTAATGGGCTTTGTGTGTGTGACTGGTACGCACTTGCCTTGACCCAACTGACTAACTTTACCACACACACTAACACACCATTACTTGCCACACATTCCTTATCCTATTTCCACTGGATGACAAAAGAAAAGAAGACTTACACTGACACTCCTTGCTATGCAAGACCGCCGTGTTGATCACTTAAACTATGAAAGTATGTTGCACCCTGGTGGAGAACCTAGAGCAGCACAGCACTGCCTCCTAAAGGAATGCATTTCCCTATAAGTGTTACTAATCTGAACACAAAATGACTTGCATTTAAATATCTTATGATTCTATGTTTTCTGAAATTATATGTATTATATAATGTAATTATATGTATATATATATGTATATAAACAGAACGTGATCCATACAGTATAATTTTCATAGCATAGCATGTTGTTATGGATGCTGGACATGTCCAGGCCATACACTGCCTCACTGAAATCTAGAGAACACAAGACCCAAGTTCTCTCAACCTACAATGGAAGTATTAGACACTACACCCTTCCTGATAATTGGATTTGTTTAACACAAATCTTTTTTGTTTGTTGTCGAAAAATAAATCTATTTTTTTTGTTTTGTTTGTTTTTTGGGATATTTAAGTGTAGGAAGCACTTCTGAATCTCACATATGAACGATGGAACTTTAATTAAGCTTATTTCTCTGGAAAATTATAGCCCTCATGCCCTACAATAAAAATGACAGAGTAGCTAGATTATTATTACTTAATCTTGCCTTAATGGTTTAAGACATACACACACACAGTAGGCGTACTCTAAACAGATCCTTGGAATAATGATTTACATAGACAGGTCATCTACTATGATCTCTTTGCATGGACGTTCTTTCATGACCATTCATCCCAAGAAGGGTTTGTAGAGACAGATTGCACAAATAATGACACATGACTTCATAGTCCTATCCTTGTATAACCTGCACTGAGTTGTCAGGAGCAAAACAAAGGCAGATTTCATTTCTCAAGATAAATAACTGTGCAATTCCAGAGTCTGTTTTTGAAGGCATAGCTGTCCGAGGAAGGTTATGGTGAGCCATGGCTTCAACCAATGGCATACAGCGTTGGGGACAGCAATGGAAATCACATGACCTGCTTGTCAGATTGCATGCTGCTGGTATTAAAATGTTTCTAGGACCACCACCGAATGTCAACTTCGAAAATTGTTACATTATTACAAGAAAAGACACATGTTCGTTCTCTTTTCCGGTGTACAGTTTTGTGTTATAGGTTCCGTTTAGGGCTCACGCTATCTTCGCAACTGTTGTTGTTGCACGGACCTAAAATCTGACAGCCAGGCATAGCTGTTAGCTGGAGACGAAGAGCGAAAGTGCGAGAGCAGAGTGATTGCGAATTCGCTGGGTAGAAAGGAAGGCTAGCCAAGTGAGGCCTGAGCAAGAGGATCTTGTTCACCTCCGACCGAAACACGGCGGAATCATGGCCAACATCGCGGTTCAAAGGATAAAACGGGAATTCAAAGAGGTTCTCAAAAGCGAGGAGGTTGGTTGTGTAATTTCGTAATCGGTAGTGAATGAGGGAGCTGGAGCTCATGTTTTGTAGCTAACAAGCTTGTGTTGAAAATGACACAAATGATCGTCTAGTTGGTCATGCTACTAGGGTAAATGAAACAAAGACATTGCGCTTATTAAGCATTTGTCTATGTGGTTTGTAGCTTGCCGTTAGCTAACATCGGCTAACTAGCTGTCTGTTTTTGCAGCACGGTTACTTGTTTTGGCTATGCGGTTCCTGTTGTCAGTAACCTTACCTCGCGCAATGCTATCTAGCTAGTAGCTACTGCTGGCGCAGCTAGCCTTGCCCGAGTCTCAGTACAGGAAATCCCCCTGAGTCTGCAGCCAGGTTAACCCTAAACGTAATAGGCCAGATTCCATTCATTTATATAACAAAGCTAAGATAGATGTTAAGCAAGCTTGCTGTCTGGGAAATTAAATGAGCAAGATTAGGAAACTTATAAAGCTTGATTGGTATGTTTTGAAATTGGGTGAAGTACTCTGACTTTTAAATGCCAATGCCATTAAGCTAACTGGCTGTCTAGCTTCGATGTTCTTAGGGTTGACACGCTAGTCTGTCGCGAACTTTCATTCTTAAGCTATCATGCCTCCCTGTGTTGCCACGTTCAGTCGTGTCAACTTCTGCCGTATTGGCTGTTTTGTGTTACCTGTCCTCCAGGTGGATAAATATAGGCTGACACAGTGCATCATGGAATGACAAAGGCTGATAGTGTTAGTTAGCTAGCTACATTGATTGGTGTTCCCTGCCGAAACATTAGCTCACGTGTTCAGAACCCCATCATTAAGCTGTTTGCTTTAATGTGTGTAGCATGGAATTCAATTCTACCTTTGCATGAGAAGGCCTGCTCCCTACATTTGCACACGTTATGAAAAAGACCAAGGTTTTTCATTCCTTTTTATGTTTCTTCTACTCTGACAGACAAGCAAAAACCAGATAAAGGTGGACCTGGTGGACGAGAACTTCACAGAGCTGAAGGGGGAGATTGCAGGGCCACCTGACACACCATATGAAGGTGAGACTACCAGGCGGATATACAGCTTACCTGCCCTGGGACCAGAGCCTCAGAGGCTTGTCAGGCAGCAGCCCTCTCTGTAGGGGCATGTTGTTCTGGGGCTGGATAGATTACTGCAGGATGGAAGATGGAAAGCAGTAGCTGTAAACTGTGCTGCATAAATGCTTTGTTTTCTGTGTTTAGTTCTTACTTTGGAATTCAAGGCAAGAGGTCAGGTCTTTACAACATCCCTTCTTTATTTTTTGTTTGCAGGTGGTAGATACCAACTAGAAATAAAAATTCCAGAGACATATCCATTCAATCCTCCTAAGGTAGGTCCACGTATGATGGAATATACATTTTCTGTCTGCAAATAGGATTTCAATTATATTTAGTTCAGCCCAGTGATGATTTATTGTTATAATTTATTATTGATGTACTTTTTTACTCAAACTGTTACATTTTAATGAACCCCGCCCCCTTTGGACTCTCCCTCCAGGTTCGATTTATCACCAAGATCTGGCATCCCAACATCAGCTCAGTCACAGGTGCAATATGTCTGGACATTCTTAAAGACCAGTGGTGAGTCATAGCAAACTTAGTAATAGAGGGCATGACTTCATTGAACTATTTTTTAGGCTGACTGGAGCCTATACCATGGTTTCTCACACCAATTCTATACTGAACTAATTACATCCAGTCCTTCAGACTCGTGAACGTTGAATGGAAAGGAACTAGGGGGCAGAATGGCATGATTGTTTCTGTATCTGTGTTGCAGGGCAGCAGCCATGACGCTTAGGACGGTGCTTCTGTCACTACAAGCCTTATTGGCAGCTGCCGAACCAGACGACCCACAGGATGCTGTGGTGGCAAATCAGGTTAGAAGAAGTGTGTGTGCGCGCGGGGGGGTGTTGTTTACCCGTTTGTGTACACATTTATGACTCATCATCAAGCTTCTGCCTTTAACTACATCTATGACGGCTCCCTGTTGTTCCTCTTTGATCCAACTCTGTTGCTTTATCCCCGTCACTATGCTGAGCTTGATAGAGTGCAGGATCCTGTCCTGCTGGGATTTCAACCAATGACATTTCCTGCCTCTATCTTCTCTTTTTCTCTTGATTCTCTCTCTCTCTCCCCCCCCTACTTCCTCCATCTGTCTCTTTCTCTCCATCTCTATCTCTCTCTCTCTACCTCCTCCCTCTCCTCTTTCTTCTGCTGTTGTGTTTCTCGCTGTCTCCCTCCTGCCCGTCTCTCTCCCTCTCAGTATAAGCAGAACCCAGAGATGTTCAAACAGACGGCTCGGCTCTGGTCCCATGTGTACGCTGGGGCTCCTGTGTCTAGTCCAGAGTACACCCGCAAAATAGATAAACTCTGTGCCATGGGCTTCGACAAAGTGAGTAAGACCATGTCTACCGTGTTCTAAACATACTCCTTCCCTCGAACGTCTAACGTATCCTGATACAAAAAAAGTATTTTGGAATCATGTAGTTGCTTAATGTATCAGTGCTTGATTGCTCTTGTGTAGCATGGTAGAACCAATGGGCTATTATCCAAGACAACCCACACAACCACCTGACCCTGCTGCCACTCAGTTATTTGAAAAGGTTTCAAATTGTGTTGACCCCCTTTCTACAGGTTTATTAAGCTTTGTAATACATATCAACCTGTGAGATTGCATTCATTGTGATGGTGTATATATCCATGGTTAAGAGATTGGTTTTTATAATAGTTCAAAGGAGGCTATGTTCTCTCTCTGTCCACAGAATGCAGTAATAGTGGCATTGTCGTCGAAATCTTGGGACGTGGAGACGGCGACAGAGCTACTGCTCAGCAACTGAATCTCCAACCCTTGCCCCCCCCCCCCCCCCCCCACTCCAGGACTGCCCAATCTCCCTCCACCACACCATATCTGTCCTCTATCTGACCTTTACATATGCTCATCCTCTCTCCCCTTTGTCTCCCCCGCCTCTCTGCTGTCTCTCTCCTCACCTCTAATCCCTGTGTCTCGTGGCGGCCCCTCCCACTCCCGTTCCATCCACCCATCCGTCAACGGCCTCCTCTGCATCGTGACACCTCCTACACGTCCTCCTACACGTCCTCCTACACGTCCTCCTACACGTCCTCCTACACGTCCTCGTCTGCCTCGGTTCTGCATCACACTCCTTCCTGAGCCCCAGCCCCTCTCTCTCTGTCTCTCTCTGTCTTTATTCTCTACCACACCGTCTGTCATTCAACATTCCATCATGCACCTCAGTAAGATGTCTAAACCCCCCCCCCCCCTCCTTGAGCCAAGTGCCATTTCCACCCCGCTCTCTCATTTTTTTGTCTGCCTCTAAGCGTAGCGCCCGACGTAGCTTTCTTTGCCTCCGTTTTGTTTTTTACATCAAGTATGGTGGGACAGATGCCAGGCAAAGATGATTGGACATTTTACACACCTTTTCTAAGCACTTCATGCATCACAGATGTTACCTTGCAGTAGCCACACCCATACAATGTCCAGTAACCCCCTCCCAACCTACAGGTAACCTCCTATCTTCCCGCATCCTCTATCATGGCTACTTTCACTTTCTCTTCTTCAACCCCTCCCCCCCCCCCCCCCTTTTGGTTCTTGCCTCCCACAGGAATCCATTTGGATTCCCGTTTTTAAAAGAAATAAATCAAAACAGTTGCGCTCTCTTACGTTACTGTTCACAGATTTACGCAACTCAAGCAGAAATGAGACTGGGAAAAAAAGGTTTGAAAAATATTGCATCCACTGAACTACGCCAACAGAGTAAACTATGTCAAAAAAAAAATTCATCTGTAAATAAAGCTATTAAAGTCTGTGTAAAATAAGTTTTGCATCGTTCCTAAATTTGTATGATTATTATTAGGCCTATTACACACCGGCATAATAATGACCGCATATTACAGGATACAGGATTTTAAAAAGGAGGTATCTTATGTATAGTGTGTGTGTGTGTGTGTGTGTGTGTGTGTGTGTGTGTGTGTGTGTGTGTGTGTGTGTGTGTGAAAGAGAGAAAGATCTAGAGTGAAGATCTAAATTCATGAGGCTGAGGGGAACTAAATCTATAGGGATTTATGCAGTCAAAGAAAGTAGAACAAGCGAATTAATGAAGATGCATGCAGGAAATATTATGAATGCGTCGGCTACTTGTATTCTTGGCAGCGCTGCACCTAAAGATGTGTTAACATTAACTGAATTTAAATAATTATAACAATTCCTTCCAATGGCTAATGATTAAAGACGAGCTTGCATACTAAGCGATGCGCTGTGGGTGCAGTAATTCTACATTTCTCATAATCGCAGAAATGTATCCAGCGAGGTGAGAGGAATAGGGAGGGACAGAGACAGATGGCAGGTTAGGCAGCATGTTGTGTTTGAGCCAGCCTCACTATAACAACTCTCCATCTTTATTACAGGAGAGGCCTTGGCATGGCTCTCATCAACATATTGCAGCCTGTAGAGGCTTATACTTATGCTGGGAGGTATGTGCACTTGCCCCATGTTCAATATGCACATTTAGCCTATAGGACGTGGTGTATGTAGGCCTATGTGTATTGACACTTTTGTGTCAATACACCAATGTCTTCTTCCCGCACTCAATATTTATCTCGTCAGTGTTGTTTGTGCGTGTTTAGCTTTCCTGTGTCATGGCTTGTTGGCGCCCAAACCGGTCAAGGGGGCCCCGTACAGGTTCCCCTCCCGCTGCCCATGCCAGAGCAACACCTGCTATCGAGCTGCAGGCAAGCCCAGCCTCAGGTTTCCCCCCAGACATCCCGAGTGACAAAAGCTCGTTTTGTACCTCTCTAGTCTGTCTGATAAATATCTCTGGCAGCAAGCCACCAAGGTCTGTGAATCCTATGCATAAAGAATGGATAGGCTACAGTGATGTTTCTCGTTGATTTTCGTTGTTGTGTTGGACCAGTCTGTAAAACTACAAAAGCCTGTACATTACACTTGTGATGCACCGTGGCCCATATACGATGCTCCATTCGAAACCATTATGAAAGATACTTTGGCCTATACCTTCTTAATTGCAACCCACACATAAATGCCAAGAGACTATGTTTTGAATTTTAAAAGGCATTGAATACTTAATATTGAAATTTAACAACACAACCAAATTTGTTGGTTTGGAATTCACCTCTTTCAAATGTAAATATGGCGAAATAATTCGAGCTGAAAAGATTCAAGCCGAAAAAGTGTGAGCCTAAATAATTCTGATTCCAAAATCCGGAATTCCAAGCCAACTGCAGACCTCTCTCCTCAGACCCCTCTCATACAGGTGTAGCTGCTATTGTCTGTTCTGTATATCCCAGCATCAAATGATTCTTACTGTACACTGAGGGGACTAATATGAGTAACCAGAGTAGGTTTCAGGCATGTAACACTTTCTTAGTCAGGGTTAGCGGGGGTGCATTTCGTGGCAAGAAGGAATACAACAAGCCTGCCATGAAATGCACCCCCTCTATTGTCTGTTCTGTATATCCCAGCATCAAATGATTCTTACTGTACACTGAGGGGACTAATATGAGTAACCAGAGTAGATTTCAGGCATGTAACACTTTCTTAGTCAGGGTTAGCAGGGGGTGCATTTCGTGGCAAGAAGGAATACAACAAGCCTGCCATGAAATGCACCCCCTCTATTGTCTGTTCTGTATATCCCAGCATCAAATGATTCTTACTGTACACTGAGGGGACTAATATGAGTAACCAGAGTAGGTTTCAGGCATGTAACACTTTCTTAGTCAGGGTTAGCTGGGGGTGCATTGCATTTACATCAAATGGAGAAAAAAGGCCTGCTATGAAATGCTGTCCCCCCGCATAATTCTTTTCCCTTCTACCCCAGCATGATGTCAATTTAATAGCATGCATTTAATACCAATACATGTGTATGTATAGGTTGGACAGGTCTGAAAACAGAATAGTCAATGGTACATGGGGGATTATTATGTTTTATTTTTTATTTTATTTAATTGACTTAACAATAAGAGTAATATTTCCTATCTGGTGAGAACATTTCTTTTGATGTTGATACATAGAGGTTTTATAGTAGGCTGTAGGCATGTGAACCTTTGGTCCGTTTTCAGGACTGCTGATGTTCTGCCCTGCTGATGTTCACCCTACGCGCAGGCTAACTGCATTAAAATCGCAGGCCTTTGAACATATACATTAGTATGAAGAGCCATGTGATCTGAATTTCACCATTTGAATTTGAGCATCCTTAATTTTGTTATATTTGAATTTCTGTTTTTTTATCAGAATAATTGTTTACACTGAAATACATTCTTAAACATTATGTCACTGATTTGCTTCCATAAAAGACTGCCTAAACATGATATGCATGCTATTATTTCAGAACAATAAAACGCTCACTGATCCATAAATGTGGCATTAAAGTGTAGGCCTATCTTCCACGCATGATCGCTCCTATGCTGGCCCACGCAAGCCCACCTGCCACGCGTTTGATTGACAGCTGAATAGATATTCGGTAGGCTACTTGCCGATGGTCCAGGAGCATCTGGTTTCCCTCAAGTCTGCGCTTGCTACGTGATAGCCGGGGTCCTATTGCGTATTTCAACGGGCATTCTTCCTGCCCCTGCCAGCAATAGGCGGCTGTCTTGAGTGCGAGAAGGACTAACGGAAATTAGTGTGCTGCTATCAGCAACTGAGTTCAATTGGGGTTGAACGGGAGTCATGTAAACCAGATGGGAATTAATCCCATAGGTGCGCTAATTTATGTTGCTGTCCTCTCATTTTCTTTAGGACATTTTTGTCTAAAATGGACAGGATGGTCCCAGTCTTGTGCTTTGCGATGCTGTTGCTTGAAGGTAAGCACAACACCTGTATGGTGCGGAACTTGTTTTCAGCTGCAAGTGTTTTCCTGAAATGTCGCAAGTAGCCTAATTCATTACACATTATATCTTGTTGGAAATTGCAAAATATATGTTATGTTTTGGTTTCTGCTTTTGTTGATAACACACAATTCTGATGCTCAAATGGCATGTGCACTTACTCTAGTTGGGAGCCAAGTTCTTACCACTCACACACACATTAATTAACACTACATATTAATATCACAGTGCACAGATATACTGGAGCAATGCTTGGTAATAATGTAGAGGATGTATTCTACTATCTGTGTTACCGTAGTGGCCCACTCAGCCCAGGGTCGCTATGCTCAGCAGCTCCTCAACGACCTGATGGAGAACTACTCCAACGCCCTGCGGCCGGTAGAAGACACGGACAAGGCCCTCAACGTCACGCTGCAGATAACCCTGTCCCAGATCAAAGACATGGTGGGTCACCAGGGTCCCCCCCCCCCCATCTCTCTCTCTCTCTTTCAAGGGATTTGAAATAGGATTTAATGCAGGTCCACAGAATAGTAACAGGTCTCCCTAGCATGACATCGTCTCTTCAGCTTTTACAGTAAAAACTAAAAAACATTGTTTCATTTAAATTTGAGTGATATCTTACTTTGTAAATTATATTTTAGCTCCACAACATACTTTCTATATTGGCATTGGATGGATGTTGCTTTATGTTGCTGTTGGCCCAGTGGCATCTCCCTAGCTGGTGGGTTGTGGTTTTGTACTGGTTGTGTTGTATAGTCATGTTTATATGCATGTATAAAGGTCATTAAGGGCTTTACTGCTGCCCATATTTGTCAACACCTGAGACCCAGGGTCAACCCTCAGAGAAGACATTGATGGTTCCAGTGCTGATGTGTGTGTGTGACAGCAGGCAGCGGTAGACCTCCTACTGTACTGGCCTACTGTTACTAAGACAGCTCCCATTTCTGCTCAGGTTCACTGCCCTGTCAACCCTCAATTCCTGTGTGTGTGTGTGAGACGGAGAGAGAGTTACATAGACGATAACATAGACAAAGGATGAAATTGTTTTTGCGTGTGTGTGTGTGCTTCAGTGTCCCGTTACCCAGTGGGGTAAAGCTCTCCTTGGTTCCCTGACTTGGTGAAGCCATGTGTCAGGCCCTGGCAGCAATAGTCTCCCAGCCTCCAGCGGTCCACCTCCTCATCCACTTGATATTGACAGCAGGGGTTAGGTTTCAGTTAGGCTGACATTTACTCTGATAAATGTCTTACCGTGTGATGCTAAACACTAATGAGGGTCTGTTTATGTGACAGAGGAAGCAAGAGAGATCGAAAAACAAATACTGAGAGAATGTGTGAGAGTGTGCGTGTGTGTGTGTGGGGGGTTATAACTTCTTAACCTTTGTGTTATCTTCGGGTCATTCTGACCCATCAGTCATTGTGACCCACCGTCGTATTGCGACAACTTTACCGCATACAAAAACAAAGTGAAGCATTTTCCTTTAACCTTCGGGCTGTCTCAGACCCCCCACATTGCGAAGGTTAAAAGAAAATGCTATTTATTTGTTTTTGTATTGGGTAAAATTGGGTAAACACAACGATGGTTCGTTGTGAACCTTTGGGTCATGTGACCCGAAAGCAGCACAAGGGTTAATTTGGATAGTCCTTCAGAGGAAATCTATAGATACTTGATGAACTATCAATGATATTAGATTACTTTCAACCAACATGAATATTTTCTTCACACACTCATAATGATTGGAGCGTAATTATTCAGACAAATAGAAAATATTGATAAATAACATTTTTATACAGCAGACCCATGTGCCTTTATGTCACCTGAAAGTCACCTGTTCATGTGTCTATTTGTCACCTTTATTTCCACATTTGTGCTACTGGTGTGTCACCTGTATGTGCCTGTATGTCACCTGAATGTCACTGGTATGTGTGTGTGTGTGTGTGTGTGTAGGATGAGAGGAACCAGGTTCTGATAGCATACTTGTGGATCCGGCAGACCTGGTATGATACCTATCTGAAGTGGGACAAGGAGGACTATGATGGCCTGGAGGTCATCCGCATTCCCAGCAGCCTCGTGTGGCGGCCCGACCTGGTCCTCTATAACAAGTACGCCAATGCGTCACACACAGACACACACATATCCCAGGAGTGTCTGGCTTGAGTGTCAGCTTGATGGGAGTGTGAAAGTTTGCGACTATCCCATTGGTGCCAAGCAGTATCAGTTAAGTACAGAAGTATTTCAAGTGGGATCAAGTGGACCCATGTTCCTCAGGGCTGATGATGACTTCTCGGGGCCCATGGACACCAATGTGGTGCTGAGGTACAACGGGGAGATCACCTGGGACGCCCCTGCCATCACCAAGAGCTCCTGCGTGGTGGACGTGTCCTACTTCCCCTTCGACAGTCAGGAGTGCAACCTCACCTTTGGCTCTTGGACCTACAATGGCAACCAGGTTACGCAAACATACACACACACTTATACATACACACGCACTTATACATACACACACACTTATACATACACACACGTATACATACACACACTTATACATACACACTCACGTATACATACACTCATACATGCAGACACACAAGGGTTCACGTGTAACCAAGTTGAATTGGTCAAGCTCATTTGTCACGTCTACATACCGCCCATCGGGTGAGTCCGTAGTACCCCAAGATCGAACCACAGTGTGGGCAAGAGAGGGAGGAAACCTGTACTGACAAACGGCACGTCGACAGCTGACACACACAAAAATATACGCATACACACACAAGCACATATGCACACAGCACGCAGAAAAACACACTCAAGTACAAGTACGTTAAGTGCCCCATTGTCAGTGCAGCAGGGTAACTGACCTGGGTGCCCTGAAAGAAGAGGAGGATGAGACACACTCACCCCCTCTCTCTGTCTCACCGCAGACAGACACACTCAACTATGTGGGCGGTGATGTCATCATGCTATTGGAGACCCCGTGGTTGTGTGTCAGTGTGAGTGTGAGAGAGAGAGAGAGTGAGTTTGTGTTGCCTAAGTAGACTTCAGTTCAAAACCGCACCAAACACTGTTTTCTTTGGCACACAATGCAGCCTCTCACATTCTCAAGCTCTCTCACTCTCGCTCTACCCCTTCCTATCCTTCTCATCTCGTCTTCTTCCTCCTCCTCCTCCTCCTTCCCCCAGGTGGACATCGCCATGGGCATGGACAGCGGCGACCTGTCCGACTTCGTGGAGAACGTGGAGTGGGAGTGCCACGGGATGCCCGCCACCAAAAACGTCATCATGTACGGCTGCTGCTCCGACCCCTACCCCGACATCACCTACACCGTGCTCCTGCAGAGACGCTCCTCCTTCTACATCTTCAACCTGCTCCTCCCCTGCTTCCTCATCTCCTTCCTGGCCCCGCTGGGCTTCTACCTGCCGGCCGACTCCGGGGAGAAGGTGTCGCTGGGCGTCACCGTGCTCCTGGCCCTCACTGTCTTCCAGCTGATGGTGGCCGAGAGCATGCCGCCCTCCGAGAGCGTGCCGCTCATAGGTGAGGGAGGGAGGAGGAGGATAGGAGCGAGGGAGGGAGGGACACAGATGGAGGGGGAGGGAGGGAGGGAATGTGTGTCTGGCACGATCCTCTTTTATGATCGTACAGTCTCTCGTTATGCCATCTCTCTGTTTTCTTTGCTTGCTCACACAGCATGCACACACACACATACGCACACACCCAAACCAGAAGAGCCATAAAGGCCATACTCAACTCCTCTCCTCCATCCTCTCTCCCAGGGAAGTACTACATTGCTACCATGACGATGATCACAGCCTCCACCGCACTCACCATCTTCATCATGAACATCCACTTCTGCGGTCCCGAGGCCAAGCCTGTCCCTCAATGGGCCAAGGTCCTCATCATCGACTACATGTCCAAGATCTTCTTTGTCTACGAAGTGGGAGAGAACTGTGCCTCCCCCGCCTCCCCCTCCTCCTCCTCCTCACACTTAGCCGGGGATGAGTTCCAGCACCAGAACCTCAGCCCTCCCCAACGGGCCAACGGTAAACCGGGAGGCTGTAGTAACGGCCGAGAGGAGCGCTCTCCCACCAAACGGCCCCGACCCCAGACCCCCAAACCCCAGCACCACCCTAGGGCTAAGCCCCAGCAGCACCACATCACTCGGGATGAGAAGAACCGCATCTTCCACTCTCCACCGGTGACATACGAGGGCTTCCAGCCCAACGGGAACCACTCCTCCCTGGGGGGCTGCTCCAAGGAAGCCCCCCTCTGCTGCCCCGAGGACCAGAAGCCGGCCGCCGTCACCGTTGCCACGGTGACTTTCGGCCCCTGTGTGTTCTGTAGCAACGGATACAGCCTGCCCGGGGTGGACTCCAAGCTCGTGCGGAACGTGGACTACATCGCCAACTGTTTCCGGGAACAACGGGCCACGTGTGCCAAGGCGGCAGAGTGGAAGAAGGTTGCCAAGGTGATGGACAGGTTCTTCATGTGGATCTTCTTCATCATGGTCTTCCTGATGAGCATCCTCATAATCGGCAAGGCGCCATGACAGACTGATCATTTGTCTAAATAAATAACATTATGGTGTAATGTGGGAAAGCTTTGCCTTCATTTTTATGTCAGCACAGCTATCTTTACACATGTGCAAGTGAAATGTGAAAATGGAATAAACAGGCAAACACACACAATATTAGTGTGCTCATACAACAGGTGATGATTACCTTGAAGCATTCTTCAAACAATAATAGCCAACAGCAGACAGATGCAATGTTTGTACAGTATTGTAACTCAATAGTATGTTAGGTTACAAACAGTAAACACAGTCATTACCTGGACTGTCAGTCGTCACTGTCACATACACACACACTTACATACAACCCTTTAGCTTCAGAAGGCTGGTAATCCGATCCTCTGTCACGTTTTAACAGCCATGGGGAAAATATAACCATTAGATGCGGCACATGTCTTATTCACCGGTGTGAAATCAGATGCCTGATCTCAGAGACAGAGAGCAGGGTCCAGTGTGCTCTGGGTCTCATACCTGGAATCATTTTTCTGTTCAAAATCATCTGGTGAATAGTTAATGTCAGAGCTTTGTTTCCAAACAGGGACCAGGGCTGTGAAGATGTAAGGTAATATGGTGCATCAATTATGCAGTACTTTGAGGTTGACCCCCTCCAAAGACCCGTAACTTGAAAGGAAGTGAAATATACTGTATGTGCGTGGGTCAGTTTGTACTAGTTAAAATGGTGCGAATTCTCCGTAGCACTTCTTAAAGACAGCATGATCCTTAATGTGGGAAGGAAATTAGGTGATCATGCTGTCTTCTTTATAGTAGTAAGAAGTCTTTCATATCTTTTTTTCTTCTTCGCTTCTCGCCTCACTTAGGTGCAACCCATTAGAGTCTTCTGTTTATCTTGCTTGTAGTAACTAGTTTATACAACAGAGGGCAGTCATGTTTCAATCGTGCTCACTCAAGGGGCTTCTGACATGCAGCAGGCCACCTGACAAACGGTCCCTAATAACTGGAGTGGTGGGCATAGAAATATTTCAACGAAATGGCTTCAGATAAATCAGTAGCTGCTATACCCTACCCATATATTAGAAGTATAACAAATCAGAACAGACAGTGTTCTTTTTCATGGTAGCCTTCATTTAAGACCATGTGTGCTATAAGTTTTCATTGTGTGTTTACATAGTCTGATGGGGATTGTTCGAAATATTAGTCAGTAATAAAAAAAAATATCCTTGCATTTATCGTCTTCTTCTAGTCTCCAAATGCTGGCTTGTATATTGCTATAATCGTGTGCCACCCCAGCAGGAAAAGCAGTTTCATCACTCAGATGAAAGCTGTCATCTTGTCTGATCCTCTTCTCCTAAGTGATTGTCTCATTTAAGTGAAAATCACACTTGAGCTCTGGGAGAATGTCCTCCGGTAGGCTACATTTTATTTTAGCTATAGTATTGGCAGCAGTCGCGCCACCGAACGGGGCCCTTATAAACGCTACAAAAACTCGGGAATCGGTCAGAAGTGGGAACCTTGAAATTTGCGTTAAGTGGACTCGATGGCTACTACTGCTGCTTGCGAAATTGACAGACCTTTTTCATTTCAACACAAGAGCGCCGCATCCCCATATCATCTTTAGGGAGTAAAATATAAAATGCGGAATTATATTTTACAAAAATGGTTTACTATATGTCTATGGCAAGGAATATGGCTTTATTTGAGCAGTTTTTCGATCCGGTGCATAAATATAAGTGTGGGATTCCACTCCACTTAATTTGCATATAGTTACCATGGTGATAGAAGCTCCCTCAACCAAGGTGTTCCTCCAATTTGTTTTTGTTATCAAACTCAACCTGTTTGCTCGTCTGTGTGAACATATCAGCAAATGTTGCTATGCTTAAGGGTTAGAGATTGGCTAAACATTGTTTGAGCGATTTCAGCTCACTTAGAGGTGAAGTCGGGTTGCAATGTAACTTAAAGCTACAGTACAAGGTTAGAGCCACTAAATCACAATTAATACTGTACACCAGTGTCGTGGTGCTGAAGTTCGCTCGCTTATTATGTAAAAGTGTTTGTGGACGAATATTTGCTGTTAAACTTTTTCGTCTGAAAATCATCATGTAAAATGAGAATGTCTGGTAGCGGATACTGGACTTCGGAAAGAATAAAAAGTCAAGGACGCCTCCCTTTACGGTAAATATTAACTACCGCTTCTTTTGTAGGCTAGCTTGCTCAAATCTGTTGCTCTGACTGCTGCATATACTGTACTAACAACCACTCCTCCTAATACTAGTAGTATCATCTACCTGTACTTGTACTGACAGGCATTAATTGTTTTATTTATTTATAAATAACTACTAGCTATCTCAAACAGCGTGGCTTTGATCTGTGTCTGTGATTCTGTTGCTGTCTTTGATTTCATTATAGGCTGCAAGTGAATTAATTTAGCGTCATTATTTATTTAGTAGCAAGCTAAAGTTAGGCAAACTTTTAATTAGCTTCACATTAGACTACAGATACTGTATAAGAATAATCTGTTTTGCCTTGTTTGGCAAGCGCAACAATTCTGTCCGTCATACTGGAATTGTGTAAATTTATATGTAAATGTAGACTGTAGCAGAGGGATTTTTTTTTATGCCTTGTCTTTTGCTATTTTGTTTAATAAGATGGCCTGGTTTAATTTGATACCTGAGAGACCAAAGTGCAAAATCTCTCAGCCATGCAGTTCAACCAACTACAGCCTATTGTTACAATATTTTAACTTAATCAAATTATATAATCTTTCTATCATTTGCCTAAGTGTTTTTATTTTCTTTCAGTTGTTAAGTGGTGAGAGTTTTATTGACTGGAGGCGTGGCTTTTTCAAGGCGTGGACACAAAAAGATGGTTAAACACAGCGCAGGGTCCCAGCGGTCTTCTGTGTCCAGGACCAGTGGTGGGTCCCAGATCTCTGGCCTTAAAGACCTCACCCTCCTGGATAAAACCAACCTGGAGTCAGAGGAGAACACAGTCCTTCCCACACCTGTGGAGGGCCAGTGGGGATTCCTAGACAGTGTCTACCTGCTGGCTGCGGTTATTTTCCAGAACACTCACCAGGAGAAGCCAGCAGCCCACCGATTGGTCAGTTTTGGCAAGAAGTCGGGACTTCCTGTGCCAGGGGCAAAAGATGAAGTGTCCCAGCGCAGTGCCTATGAGCTTGCCTTCAATGCACTCAAATGTAAGTGAGCCAAAGTGACACACTTCTCACAGAACACACACAAACTGATGTTGTTGACCTATATATTATGCTGGTTCAAAGTAGATATGTCTCCTGAGACACTTAGGGGGTTATAACACAGGAACTCAGATAACCCCCATTTGATTAATTTCCAGGGCTTTAAATTGCAACTTCAACCGATTTGATTTGAGAAACAAACAAACCACATTTTGGAAATGAGAATGAACAGCCCGGGAGAAGTTAATTGACAAGTTGAATTGATTCTTGATAGGATGATGGAGGAAAAGCGAAAGACAGAAAAATCCTCGGATAGCCGGAGGGAATTCCGTGCGATGCAAAAACAAAAATCAATTTGACCCATAATCTGCTATCTTTGGAGCCGAGGCCTGAGGCTGGGTGGCCAAACGCACAGGCGTGTGTGATCAGCTCAGTGGTGATAAGGGGGTGGGGGTTTGGGCTGTCAGCACAGGCTCCGGGATTGAATCGATTTATCTCACTCTTCGTGTGAGAGGTGGGCCTAGTCAGCCCATCCTTGTAGTCCTGAATGATTTTGTGCTTCCATACTATCCCCCCTCTGCACCTGGACCAGCCCTGCCTAGCTATCCCATAATTATCTTATCTCATTCTAATGTTCTGTTGCCTCAAGGTCCGGGGATGCTGGGCTGTACTGTTTAAATTGGCAATAAGAGCTGCGACTTAAAAGTGCATAGGTCAAACTTTTAAATAGGTCAGGCTATTTTGGATGGTGTGTAGTTAGGAATATCAAAACGTAATTGGTTCTAAGCCCATATTTAGTCTCTAGTCTCCTGCGGTATATTTCGTAGGTGGGATACCTGCAAATTACTTTGGATAAAAGTGTCATTGGCCAGTTAGATTTTGGTGTATTAGAAATTCTAAACCCATTTCTAACTTCAAGTCCTCACCCTGCCTGGCTCGGTCCATTAGGTGAGAAATTAGGTGATTTAAATCTCTTCCATTTCAATCTCATCTTTGTTTACGCTTTACTAGTTTAAACTAACAGTCCCTCAGTATCATCTGAACTGCTGTTATTCCAGTAATCTCTGCCCCTCTTCCACCCTCCTATCCTAGAAAAGGAGACTCATTTTGAGAGTCAGTTAGTGACTAGATAATGTCACAGAGAGATAATCGTGTCAAGCGAACAATGTGGATTCCAAGTAGACCATCAGACTGACTCAGGGAGCGCTGCACTGTAATCACCTCATACTTCCAGGTGGCACGTTTTTTCAGGTCTTAAATTTGTCCACCCATAATGGAGAAGACCGAGGAAGCACAGTGTTTGTGTGGCTGCATTCATTACCACAATGAAGGCCTGTTGGCCCAATGGCTCATCTAAAGAAATGACTTAATCTTTGCTAGAGTAAAGGGGGGGGGGGGGGGGGGGTTGGATAGCGAGACGAAAGCTAGTATGCTTGTTGATCAAGTATTGTTGAACTGTAATTTAACTTTAGGTAGTTGGTGCTGAATGATTGGAAGATTTGAAATGGCATAGCTGTGCATCTAGTGTTAATCTTTCCCAAGCCTCCCACGCACAGGGCTGACTACCACTGCAGAAATCAATATGCTAGTGACACACACACACTTGCACCCCGCCGGACTGATCCTTCGTGTGTCGCCTGGGAATGACAATGATCCAACATCGAGCTGAGGTCAGTTGTTAACCTCAAAGAAAATGCTTTACCAGCGGAAAAAAAAACGTCTAGTGAAAAATATCAATGAGCTGTAGTATTGATCAGGGGATATAAACCCTTATCAGTTGAGCAGAGCTCCATAACAATCTGCACACAGAAGGTCTATGTTATGTCCCATTAAGATGACAGCAAAACCTGACTTGTTGATATGGTCCACCACACCTCAGTCATCCAGCCGTAACACAGGGGAGACCCTGGATCTCTTCGCTTGACTCTGTATGGAAGCTGACGTTTTGTCCCTGTGGGGTATCCTCCCCGTTCTTCATATTGAAATAGCTAGCTATGCTTGGAGTGTGTGTCCAGGTGGAAGGCTCTGTCGGCTGTGCATGTTCCTCTCACTCTGTTTCCCATCTCACTCTTTTGCATCTTTGCCCTTGCTCCCATATCTACCATATGTCTTTCTTTCTCCCCCTCTTATTTGGACTATCCTTAACCCTTCTCTCAACCTCTGGAACTCCCCGACCCATCTTTTGCAGCCCCCCCCCCCCCCCCCCCCCCCACCCCACCTTTTACAACATCCTATTGAGTGACTGTAAAGTACTCTCAAGTCCCCAAACTCTTGCTTAATACAAAGCAACTCATGTGTGAATTCAAAGTTAGGCTAAATGCAGCTGACGACCTTGTGAGCGACTTTCCCCTCCATCGCTCCCTCCATCTCTCTGTCCCTCTGAGAGTGTTTCTGCCTCATTGTCCACGGTTGCCGCCAGCGCTGCCAGACAGACGGCTGTGTCCCTCTATCAGGCGTGTGGAGGAAGGGAGAGAGAGAGGTAGAGTAGGGTGGATGGAGGGTAGAGAGATACAGTGGAGGAAGAGAGAGAGAGGCTACAAAGAAGTTCTGATGGAAGTTGGAAGGAACCAGAGAGGGTGGAGGGAGGGTGGAGAGAGGGACAGTTGAGGGATGTTTTTTGGGAGGGTTGAGGGATGGTGTTTGGGTGGGAGTGGGGATGGAGTGTAGTTTGGGAGGGAGGGAGGCTTGAGGGAGGCACAAAGAGAGTGTAGGTCTGTGTATTCAGGAGAGAAACTGCTGGGCTGAGAGGAGGGTGCAGTGATAGAAAGAAAGAATGAGGGCTGAAAGTAAAGAGAGAAAGTTAGGGATGAAGGGAGGGGAGAGGGTGGATAGGGGCCTGTTTAACCAGGGGGAGCTGCTTGTTTCAGGCCACAGGAGGAGAGAACATGGCTGCCCTGCCCTTGGCAATGGCGCTCACTCAGCCTGAGAAAGCTTATATCGCACAGTGCCAGCTAATGGGCCCCAGCTCTAATATGTAAGCCATCTCTGTCAGCAAATGCAAGGGTGATCATGTGAATAAACTCATCCCAAAGTTCTTGTTGCGTTTGCCCAGGTTTGACCAGATTCATGTGAAGTGGGGTGTACAGATGCAGAACAGAGTTGAATTGGATCCGGAGAGAGGCTTTGTTTCACTGTGGATTTATTTGACCGAGGCCATCAACACTCACCAGGTCATTGTGTTACCTGGATGCTCGCCACTGCAAAATAACCCTTTCAGAACCCCCCCCCCCCCCCCACACACACACACATCCTCCCACCCGGCTGATGGTTTTAAGGGTAAATTCCTGAACGTAGTCCTTGGTAATCCCAAAAAAAATATTTACTTTCTCAGAATTAATGCAAGGATTTTGTGATTAGCAACCCTTTTGACTAATGAAAGGGTTTTGAAGAGCGCAAAGCAGATATGAGAACTCTCGAGCCTCACCTGGAGCTTGGAAGAGTCGTTTGTTTCGTGGTTGCTCACAACCCAGCTCAGCAGTGTGTCGGGTATATAATGTCTTCCGCCGTATGAGATTTATAGGTGATTTTTCCTCTGTGTTTTCCCCCGTCTCCTGGGTGTGATTTATGGGGCGACCAGGACAATGACCTCTATGGACCAATGAAGCAGGCTTGTCCGTGGCTCTGTTGAGCCTCACTCTGTGGAGCCGGCCTAGAGCTTATCTTTACCACCTCCTGCTCTAACGGGCGGAACTAGTAAACACTGGTTGAGATATGGCTACTGTAAATTAGCTTAGGGCAAAGCATACAGACGTTTTTGTTTACCCTAAAAAAAAAGAACACACCTTTGTGTCTGTGTGTTTGTGTGTGTATGTGTAGCCTATCTGGCCCAAGCTCAACATGCAGTTAACATCCCAGTGTGATTTGTGATGTTGTGATAGGCCGGCAGCAGTGGTGTCGGCCGTTGCCATGGCTCTGCCTTTGGAAGGTCCCAGTCAGGTCGTCACCTCCCAGTGCCAGTTAGAGAGAGTCATGTGTGTCACTCAGGATTAGAGGACAAACAGAACGCTGAACACACATACACACACAAATCCTCCTTTGCTGTGGGATAAAGAAGATTTCTCCAAATGAAGAAAACGCTGTTTAACAAGATTACCTGGAACATTGCCGTGCATTGGGCAATTCTACCGACGATTCCGTCCATAATGTAGGAAAATCACACCACAAACACAGAGGCTTGTAGAAACAGCTGTTCTCTAATCCTAAACAAGATAGAGCGGAAAATGCCTCGTCTCTCCCCTCGACGGAATGGAAAAGAGAGCCCACAGTTCGGTGTGGAAAGAGCGGGATCAGACTTCCTGTGTGAGAGCCAGAAAGCGGCTTCCTGTGGCCGTGGAGACAGATGCTGCCTTGGTGATATCTCCGCCAGGCCGGCCCAGGGACTAGATGAGACGGGAAACCCATCAGGAGCCCAGAGATGAGGTCCCCAGATAAGGGCAGCCTGTTTAGTAGCTACCCATCTAGGCTACAACCTTTTGATAAACCAGACTAGATAAGGCGATTCTCTGGTTTGTTGTATCATCATGTGTATTAATGCTATCGCTCCAAAAAAAGAAACATCACTGCTGTCCTTGGAATCAATGGATGCCATTGCCAGTTGCTACTAGCAGTCTCAGACACAAACCTCCTAAATTAATGACTCGAAATGATTTAATAACTTGATTAACTTGATTAAAAGGAAACAAATGAGCGTTTAATTGGAATTATTAGTCCTGTATAATTGAATTATCATTTCAAATTACCACCATATTATTTGTTCTTCTCTGCCTCCAGGAACCTTCACCTCCATTCCTGAAAAGTGTTCTTTGTTAGATATGGATTTAGCTCCCTAATCGTTTCTATCGCTTAGTTAGGAGGGTAATTCTTAGTATCACTATCAGGCAGCCCCCAAATGAACCTGTCTGGACTGGGCTGGGGAGATAATTAGAGACGAGATTGGGCCGTTGTGAATCATGATCTATTAGACACAGAATGATTGAAATCTCCTCAATATTCCCTTCTCTCTTTTCGTCTACTCTCCTCTCACATTACCTCTATACTCACATTTTCTTTCCTCTCATGTCCTCTCTGTCCTGTCTTTAAATATTAGTTTTACATGTCCCTCCCATAGATCAAGAACTGTTGGAGGACATCATGATTGACAGCTGCTTCTACTTCTCTCAGCCAATGGTGAGTAAAAAACGGTTCTTCTCAGAATAGTTGGGACGTTTTGTCAAAGTAGGAACACACAGAGCCCTCTATATTAATTCCCTGCTGTTTTAGACATGCAAACCCCTTTGTTCAGTTTATCTGATAATGATTATGACATTCATACTGAGCTTTCATCAACTCACAGAAAGTCTTTGTGTGTGGGCTCATCCTCCATGAAATGACTATCGCTCCCTTCTGAAGCAGCCATAAAAACCGCCTCACAGCCCGTCCAGGTCTATTTGTTGCTTTATCACTTCTTCCCTCAAACAAAACAGACCATTAATTAGTTATGACATCAAAATGCTGTCCGGGCACCTCCTCAACAGCTCTCCACTCCCCTCCCCACCACACCACACCCCGACCCTTGTCCCAGCTCATCCATGTCCGGGACCTGGGCTGAATGTAATTAGTTCCGCCATAGACGGTTGTAAAAAAACTGAAGGTGTCCCAGCTCAGCCATGAAACGTCCCGGCTGGTAGACGGTAAAGGGAACACTCCGTTTGTCGTTTAGCTGATGGGGGGGGTGGGTGGCAGCTCCGTAAGGGGGCACTGGAAGGGGTTGGGGTGAGGGGGGGGGCTTGCTCCAGTTAGAACATTTGGTCTAATTTGAAATGAACGAAGTACTTCAGTAAGGAACTGGCTTTACACATTACTGTTCCATGGAGCACATGACCCCTGTGTCCGTGTCTCCTCTCCCCTGTCCCCTACCATCCAGTCCCTGAAACCAGGAGTAGAGTGTTGTGTTGTGTGTTTAAATACAGTTGTCATGGAGTGTTTTGAGCAGCTGACGCACCCATGTGCACACACACACACACAGGGTGCACACATACACACGCGCCTACTGTACCTGTGTGAGATGAATTATGACCATGTCTGAAATGAATGGGTCGCCATGCTTCTCAGTGGCAGGTCGTTATTCTGCACCCCACCGGCAGACACACAATAAAGGCCAGACACAAAGAGACGCTCCTTTAGAACTCCCTCTCGGCCCCTTTTACACCCACCTGCCATCTATAAAGTTCAACCTTGATAGAGAGAGAGAGAAAGGGAGATTGAGAGGAAGAGAGGATCTGGGGGGAATGGAAAGGGTGGTGGGAATAGGGGAGGGCAGGGAAGGAGAGCAGAAAGGAGGAGAGATGGAGATATAGATAGGCCCGCTGTGGCTGGGGTGAGGAGTTGATGCTAACAGAGAGAAAAGGCTGTTTTTCTGGGGCCAAGAAGGAGAACCTTTTGGAAATGTACATACTGCATGTACAGTGTTTACTGAGAGACACAGCAGAGCCCAGCTGACAGTGTTGAATAGGTAACATCACCACTCATGTGTGATCAAGACCTCCCTGTCAGGGCTACAACACCCAGTGTGACTAACTAGCCCCCACACCAGGCGGTGTTGACAGCATTCCCAGTTCTAAGTGTCACAGCGTGCAGGCCTTGGGTATCCACGGTGACGTGGCGACCTGTTTGCTCTCCGGGCCGCTATCCCTTGGCGGGACGCTGTTGCCAAGCAACGGCAGATGGGGAATTTGTAACTGCCCGCCCCCAAAGGGTTCAACCTTGGTAGAGGGCACGAGGGAGGAAGAGGAGGAGGAGCGGCTGGATCCAACACCTGTCCCCGATATCGACCTTTCCAAAACAACTGATTAAAAACCTACCGAGTGAATTACGAGCGCTCGGCTAATTTGTTAGTGTGCACGTTAGCCTAGCGTAGCCCTGGCACTGCCAGCTAGTGTAGCATATTAGCTTCTCGCCCCATTAGCCCAGCGGCGACGCTGCGGCAATCTGTTGCTGCCGAGCAACACCATCTGCCTCCAAAGCCTCTCACCCAGAGGGAGGCAGAGGGAGATAAAGAGAGACGGAGAGAGGTAGGGGCTTTGGAGAGGTAGAGCGTGAAAAAAAGAGTGTGGCTTCCTCCTGTGTTTAATTAAGAGGCTGGAGCCAGGTCATAGCAGGATATCCCAAAGCTGTGCGTGAGTACAGGTGTGCGAGTGCAGCAGTGTGTGTGAGTTCAGGAGGGTTTTAGTGTGTGTGAGTGCAGGGTTGTGTGTGTGTGTGTGTGTGTATGTCTGGCTCACTGGCAGGCCTTCTCTGTATCCTCTAAGCTGCAGTTGGGCCAGAGAGCTTGATGCATTTATCCATCCTAACTATCCTAGACCATCCAGGTGTGTCAGTTCTATCTATCCTATTTCTACGCAGTGTTTTCTCTCTCGAGTCAGGGGACAATACTTTTACTGTTCCCAGAAAGTAAACCGATGAAGTGTGTCAGTTCTATCTATCCTATTCTATATCTAGTTTCAGTTTTTCCCCTCTGGAGCTGATGGCTAGTAGAGAGTCTATTTATCTTTTCGTCCACCTCTCTAGTTCCATCCATCTTATCTCTTGCCATGTGTTCCTTTTTAGCTGACGGGCAGTGGACCGCCAGTGCTATCGATCCCATATCTCCATGCTCCCTGTCCCTCTGTCTTACTGATGGACCGCAGGCTCTATCTCTCTTTTCTATCTCTCCTGTCCAATCTATGCTTCCTATCTCTCCGTCCGATGCATGTCTGTCTCCAGCCGGACGACCAGATGAGCCTGGTGGCGGTGATGCTCTACGACTTCCAGGATAGGAAGTTCTTCCCGCGGGAGTGCCCGGGGGAGGAGTTCATACAGGAAGTTCGAGACACAGAGAGCTGTCTTCTCAGGTACAACAGGAGGGAGAAGAGCAGGGAAGTGGTGTGTGTGTGCGTGTGTATGCGTGTTGACGTGTGCACCTTACTTTCTAATACTTTGTGATATAAAATCGTCTCCTCAATGGGCCCTGTGTGTGTTGATGTGTACGTCGCTTTCGTAATTAGTTTGTGATGTAACATTGTCTCCTTAATGGGTCCTGTGTGTGTGTGTTGAGGTTCAAGACCAAGCTGGCAGCCTCCCTGGCACGTTGCAGGATCAAGCACGACCTGCTGACCATCGACTGCATCCTGCCTGAGAGTGTGAGGAGAAAGCAGCAGAGAGCCAGCAGCCTGCCCCTCTACACCTGGGTCAACACGCTCAGGAGCAGGTCAGGGCACTCCCTCACACACAGCAGCCGTGCGTACACACACAAAGTATATGTGCTAAGTATGTGCTCACACAGAGACAGTTCTTGTACGTACGCATACACACACAGACACAAAGTACATGTTCTGTATGTGTGAATGTTCACACACAGACACTACGTATGTACACTCACCCACATGGATAGACACAAATGGTACACGTATGTATACTGCACACACACACACCCACACACACACACACACACACACACACACACACACACACACACACACACACACACACACACACACACACACACACACACACACTGGTCAGGCAGGGGGGTTGTCCAGTGGTTTATGGTCCAGGTGGCCTGCTGACATCCCATTAAACCACAGACTGTGTATGCGTGTGTATGAGTGAAGTGAGTGGGCACGTTGTGTGTGTGTGTGTGTGTGTGTGTACAGACAGCCTGATTCACTAGGGTGTAAATCCCACTGCGGTGGACAGATCCAATCAGCAACAACCCTCAGCAAGGTCTGGGACTGTGGAGGTCACCTGTGGGGTTGGCACAGTGCGAGTGTGTGTGTGTGTGTGTGTATGTGTGTTTTGCTCTTGACTGACTACCTTTCAAGCCCACAAAATATTGTAACATGTCATTGTTACGCAGTGGTGGTAGACAGAGGCCTCAGTAAAGGTTATAGAAATGGTTTTACATGATGAAACAAGACACACACTCCAGTGTAACGAGTGCATTTGTTCTTTCCTACCCCTCCGCCCTCTCTCCCCGCCCGGCCCCTTCCCCTGGTCAGCCTTGACGAGGTGTGCAGGGTCCTGAAGCAAGAGGGATTCTCCCAGGTGACTTCCGTCAGTCAGCTGGAGGGGCAGACCTTCTGTCAGGACCCCCACTGCGACGACATGCTGGTGTTCCCTGCCCCGGTCAAAGCTGACCTGTACCGCACCAGGCTGCTCAGCCAATACAAGCTCATCATCCAGGTAGGACAGGAAGCAGGGAGAACAGAGAAGCCTCTAAAACAACATTTCCCAGTGGGCCCCTGCTCATGCAGGCTCGCACTCTAAATTAACGAGGACACACTATAATGGGTTATTTTCTCATTTTATGTGCCACTAAAATATATTTGCTCGTTCGAAAAGTGTTTCTGAAACTGACAAATGGACAAATAAATCCGAAAAACACATCATCTTTTGAAAACCCCCTTGAGTTCATCTGTAACACCCTCCTGTTTCGGTGCAACAGAGGAGCTCCTGCTATTTAATTTCACTCCCGTAAACTCCACACGCCACACTAGCACGCCAGCTAGTGAAATCTGATTACGTAGCCAAATTCAATTAAGCATTCAATACCACTGCTAAAATTAATCACTTCTTCTCTCCCACATTCTCTCACACATTCTCTCTCTTCCTCTCCCTCGCCCCCTCCGCTCTAAATGCCCTTGCTCTTTTCTTCTTTCCCTCTCGTTTTCCTCTGAAAACACGGTGATATGGACACTGAGTAGAGAGTGATGTGAGCTTGGTCTGAGAGGTTGTGCTACGTTCAGCACTATCTCTGGAGAGAGGTTACGTTGATTGAAGGACATCTCCATAGTAATCTGATTTCACTGGCTGCCAATTCTCTCTCTCATCTCGCTCTCTCTCTCTATATTTCTCTCTCTCTCTTTCTCGCTCTCTCCTTCCCCTCTGTTTCCATCCCCTCCTCACCACACTCTCCTCCTGTTTCTAAACCACCTCTCTTTCTGTCCAAACCACAACGTTTCTTTCTTTGTCACTCTCTCTCTCTCTCTCTCTCTCTCTCTCTCTCTCTCTCTCTCTCTCTCTCTCTCTCTCTCTTATTGCAGTAAAGTCATGTTGTTTTCAATTTAACCTTGTTTTGTCTGTACACAGAAGTCTGTCTGTTTGTCCCGTCTGTCCATCTGTGTCTGTCACAGGCACCGTGTGTCTGTTGATGGTCCTTCTCCATGTCTGATCTCGGGCATGTCCGTAGTCTCGTCTAAGTAGTCCTGTTCCCGTGTGTGCGTGTCAGGACAAGTCGTGCTGTGTGGGCCCCTACGTGGTGCGGCCCCTGTTGGCCCCCGAGGGGGACGTCCTGGTGGCGGGCTGCTCGTCGGGCCTCACCGTGGCACACACCGCCTCCCTGCTGGGCCCGCGCCACACCCCCCGCGGCAGCAAGTCCAGAGTGTCCGTCTGCGTGGGCGAGCGCCCCCCCGAGCAGAGGGAGGAGCTACAGGAGACGCTCGCCAACGTGGGCTGCAAGAGTACGTGGGACACGACTGTGTGCGTGTCCCAAGTATGTGTGTGTGTGTGTGTGTGACGCGCACGTGGCATGCGTGTGCGGGGCGTGACGTCACGAGTGTGGTGTGTGTTTCCCGTGTGTGTGTCCCATGTTGTATGTGTTTATGGGAGGTATGCATTTCTTCCTGTGCGTGCGTTCCTCCCCAGATGTGAAGCTGATCCCGGAGAGCTTCCTGTCTGTGGAGCCGGCTGACCCCAGGCTCCAGAGGGTCCGGCTCATCCTGCTGCTCCCCCAGTGCTCTGTGTCTGCGCTCAGCAACCCTGTAGACTTCATACTGCAGGAGAACGGAGGTACCAGCCTGTACACACACACACGCACACACACCCAGCCAGAACACCGAACCTTAATGAAAGGAACCCTATGCTGATTCAAGGTGATGTGTGTCTCTTCCCCACTCCCCCTCCCTGCTAGACACAGACCTACTCCAAGACCTATCCCAGGGGGCCATAGCCCAGACTAAGCTGGATGCACTGGTGGCACAACAGAAGAAGAGCATCGATCATGCCCTGAAGTGTGAGTGTGACCCGACCCAGACACACGTGCAAGCATGTGCTGGTGCAGACACACACGCACACGCACACTTCCTAATTATCAGACCAGAGCCCCAGGTTCCCCTGAGAGAGCGCCTCAGTGTTAATTAGGTGTGCTAATATTCCCCTGCTGGGGTCCACCATACTGATCCTGGTAAGAGCCAACGCCAACACACACACACACACACACACAGGGGCACAGGTGTGTGAACATTTGTACAGGTATTATTGTGACATTCAACATAATTCTGTGTTTAGTCAGGGTTATGTCAATATCTGTTGAGAGAGTGTGTGCGCGAGCCTAGGCTAATAACACCACCATTGATTGTGCCCTGAAGCAGTTTTGCCACCGTAGATGGTTTCTAACAGGGCCGTTAATTAAGCGGCAGGTGAGAATCGACCTTACTGCCCGGCTCTGAGTGGGTGGAGGGGAGTGTGTAGTTCTGCCGTAGGCCCACAGGTGATGAACAGCTGGGTCTTTCCACACACACACACACGAACACACACACATCCCACAGGCTTCAGACTGCACAATGTGGAGGAAACCACAATACGTTGCGCGCAAGGGGACTTGAATTTAAAGAAGCTGCATAGTTAGTATCATGTGGACCAATGGGAAATGGTTTGCAACTATATGATGACATCACTATAGAAAGTGTGGTGTGTATATATACAATTTATACATTCATTATACAGCAATATAAAACATATTAGTAGTAATATAAATGTATACTTAGCATTGTCAGAAGAGAAGAATACATACACACAACTGCTATAACCACCTGCAGGGTATTTAAAGCTCGAAAGACTCGTACAACAACTTCAAACTTGATAATGCCTCAGTCTTATATTACTGCAACACTCCAACCGTCAAGGTCTTTGTCAGGCTTAGCCTGGGATGAAAACAATGCAGTACATTAAAGTGTGGTCCAGTAAACTGAGCTTAACTTCTACAGTATGTAACGGTCAGCTCTGACGTAATGGCTCACGCCTGGTTGTAATTGGTCGGAGAGACAGAAATGAAAGCTATAGGCACTGTGTAAACAACAGATGAATGACTGAACAGTTTGACACAGCTGTACTATGAGCAACACAAGCTACATGAAACAGACAATGTTTCAGACCAACATTGTTCAAAGAACGGAATATGTTAAGAACTTTTGGGTTGGGAAACCCTTTGGTGAGAATTTCTCTTTGAAGAATAGAAAAGAAAGCAACCAAAAATCCTATTTGTGCAATGTGCTGTGAAATCAGAAAGAAATAACAATTTAGGACTTACATTTCCCTGTGCCTATGTCAAGTTCAGATTTAATTAGACTTAAAATGGATGTTCCTTTGTGGGTGTTTTTTGTTTCTTTAAGGCACTGTTTCATTGTATTGTATGTTTATGTCAAGACAGTATGTACAGTATATATTAATGGTGTATGTGTATGTGTGTGTGTGTGTGTGTGTGCAGTCCCTAAGGTGCAGGTGGTGGTATATTCCACCTGCTCCTCCTACCCAGAGGAGAACGAGGAGGTGTTAGCGAGAGCTCTGGAGCAGAACAGACCATCACCAGACCAGGAGCCCAAAGAACAGCCCTTCAGGTTAGACACACACACACAGTCTGTCTCTTGTTTTATTCTTTCTACCTGCTTTTCTTTCTTCGAGTTTCCTCCGTCTTTTCCTCCCCTCGGGCTGAAGAAAAGCCAACAGACGTCCAGTTATGGATCACTCAGCCTCTGACTGAAGCAGGAAACAAAATATTTCCTCAGACAATAGTCCATGTACTGTACATGCCTAATGTCTTGCCTTGACGTGGACGTCAGAAGTTTGACAGTTTTCTACAGTTGGTGTGGACATGAGTCCACACAGCTTTCCTTCTACATTTACCCGGCCGTCTATGAGGCCTAGATTGCCCCAGGCTACTGTGAATGAAACAGGCTATCAGATCATTGGTATGGATGGCTTTTGCTTCACCTCTGTCTCTGAAGAGATATATATGTACTCTGTGTTTTGTGTCGTCCCCCCCCCCCCCCCCGTGTGTGTGTGTGTTTGTGATATGCATGAGTACTGCATGTGTCTGGGTATTTATACACTGTGTGTGTGTGTGTGTGTGTGTGCGCGCGTGCGTGCGTTCAGGCCCGACTCCTCCCTGCTCGTGTCTGCTCTCCGTGGCGAGGCGGGGGGGGAGAGGGCTGCAGATGGACCCTTCTTCCGACTGGAGCCCTCGGAGCACAGTAACGGCTGTTTCCTGGCTGTGCTCACCAGAGAGGTGAGACACACACACACGCCCACACACGGTGCACCTTGCTGCAGTGCACACAATAGCTGTAATTGCGTATCATGCCACACATTTTGAGTTACTGCATACATCAGAACATCAGCTCCCTCTAAAGACACTGCTAGAGAGGGAAGCCCATAGGCCCAGAGGATCTCATGTACATGCATGTCATCCCGTACAAACAAGGACAGTTGTCCTTGTTTGCGTCATAGCACCCTGTAAGATCTAGTTGTGTTCTATACCAGGCACTGGACTGCACCGCTGGGAGAACCATGTTTAGCTCAGAGAGAACATCCCCCAAATTCCGAGCTTGCATTGCAGTGCGTGTCTGTACGTCGCTCCAGGGCTCCAGGGCTTTCTCCAGAGAAAGAGCTGAGGCTCAGTGTAAGTGCTGAATCAGACCGGAGGGGTTATCCAAGCACCAGGATAACCCAGGCCTCACACACAGCACCCCAGGCTCTGTGTTTGGCTGACTGAGTTTGCTTTTTCTACTTGATATGGTCAACGTTCAAAGCGTCACAAAGAGAAAGGCCCTTGTGGGTGAGGGAGGGGGGGGGGGGGGGGGGGGGGGGCATGCCGCCTCCTCTGATATGCTCTGAGCTGTGCACATCCACCAGATAATCCCTCGTTTACCGTCTGAGGAGGAACTCCCCCGTACCCCCCCCCCTCCCCCTCCCCCACCCATCCTTCACACACTCCACTTTCATCTGGTCCCCGAAATAACACCACTCTGAGCAAGAGGGGAGGGAGGGAGGGAGAGAGGAGGGGGGGAATGGAACGTGAAAACGGCAGAGAGGCAGATAAGGAAGAAACACGAGAGAGAAGAGAGGGAGGGAGGGAAAGAGAGAGAAAGGTAGAAAGAATCTCTCAAGACGGGGGAAAGAAATCGGTGCGTTTCTGTGAGACGGAGACTATGGAGGGTTATTAGAGCTCTGTCAGAGGAGCCGGAGCGGCTGGCTGCCTGACAGGAACATACACGGGGAGCTAAGAGCGCGCCTGTCAGCCCCTGTAACCGGGTACAAGAGCCGGGGTGAGCACACAGGCTGTACACAGCACGGTGGGAGATTTGAGATGTTTGCCAGTGGGGGGGGAAGGAGAGAGTGAAGGAGGTGAGGTGAGAAGAAAGGAGCGGTGAGGGGAGGAAAGTATCGGGCAAAATAGATGCCAAGGGAAGGGGAACAGTGGGTAGAGGACATTAGAGAAGTAGAAAAAGAAAGAAGGGAAGGGGGCTAGTAATCTGAAGGTTGCCAGTTCGATTCCCCGGCTGTGCCAAATGACGTTGTGTCCTTGGGCAAGGCACTTCACCCTACTTGCCTCGGGGGAATGTCCCTGTACTTAATGTAAGGCGCTCTGGATAAGAGCGTCTGCTAAATGACTAAATGTAAATATAAATGTAAGGGGGGAGGACGGAGAGAAGATGGCTAGGGGAGAAAAATAGAAGGGAACAGAATGTAGAGGTGAGGAGAGGTGAAAGGGGGGGGGGGGTGACGGAGCAGGGTGCGTGAGAGGAGGGGAGAAAAGAGTTGGAATGAGAGGGGAGGGGGTGAGGAGGCGAGGAGCAGTGGAGAGGATGAGGTGAGATGGGATGGTGGACATGGAAGGATGAGTGAAAGGCAAACGTTGGAGTGTTGACAAGGTGAGCTCCGGGAATAAGGAAATAGCAGAGCTGCAGTTGGGATCAGGTGAAAATGAACAGGGATGGCGACAGGTGCTAGGGCAGACACAGGAGAGAGAGGCTAGGAAAGAGTGCGAGGAAGGGAGAGTAAGAGAAGGGAAACAGGTTAGGGAG